>NW_024426774.1:72060552-72170807 GCF_017311325.1 Ursus maritimus
GGGGGGGGGGTGGTAACGGCGCCTCCCGACGCACCTCCCCAAAGCAGGGCGAAAAGCCAGCGCTGTCTGAGTCTGCCCCTGCTCCATCCCCACTCCACATCCCCACCCCACAACCCCACCCAGTCTTCGTTCTTTTTTCCTCTCTAGCCACCTTCATCTCCAGCCTAGATCAACCTAACTCCCCCATCCCCCGTTCCCTCGCTGCCACCAATTTGGATCCCCGGCTGGGTCAGCAGTGAGATGCCAGGCCTGCAGGTCCAACGCTCGCCGAGGTTGGAACTTCAACCTGCACTGGATGTGGGGGTAGCTCTCTGAGCCCCCCTTTCCCACGTAGGTTTTATAGCTTCACCCCGAGTGGGCACCTGGGCATCTTGGGCCTTAGGATCAAAACACGGGGCACACATTCAGGGCCTCACCTCGCCAGGCCTCAGGGCCCCCGGGTCTTAGACCTTTGGCCGGGCCTGGGAGGCTGGGTGGAAGGTGGGGGAGAGGTGGCCTCATTTTATGCGATTGGGCAGGAAAGACAGACCCACCGACTGATGGACTGGCAATGGCCTTTCACGAACAAACTGACCTGAAGTTAGACGCAAGTCCGCATCTTTCTCCTTCACACTCATGAAAAACCACATCGATAAGATTCCAGGAAGGCACCAGTCCCCGCACGATCCATCTGAGAATCGCTTGCAGCCGCCGGCAAGCACACACAGCACCCCCACCCCTGCACGCCCCAGGCCGGCGCTTCGCGGGCCCCGAGACTAGAAGGCGAGCCGGCTCGCAAGGCGGCTCCCAGCAAAGGTATACATCGCTGGACTGATGCAGGACGGCCTTGGCCAACCTTCTCCCCGCTCCAGCCCTCTAGGCCACTCCAAGGGCTCTAAGAGGTGGCGTGGTCCCAGGGCGCTTGGGGGATGGAGGGGCCCCGCGCTCCGGCAGCAGGCTGAGCTCAGAGCGCCGAGGTGGGGGCGGGAGGAGGGGCCGAGGGGGCGGGCCCAGGCAAGTTCCCAGTTACAAATACGGCTGCTCTCAGGAGGCCTAGGTGGAGAGCTTCGCCCCCAAACACGCGTATCGCTCGCCCCAAAGCGCCGTGACTTCCACTGATGGGTCCTGCACCTTCCCCAGGATCCCGAGGCTCCTTCGTCCGTTTGGTGGCCTGGAGGTGGGGTGTGGCCTCGAACCTCGAAGCGACCTAGAGACCCCGTCTCCATCCCTCCCCCCAATTTGGCTCGACCCCGCCGAAATTCACCGAGACAAGTCCCAGACGCTGTTTCGTCCCTTCCAGAAGGGAGCAAGGCGCAGGATCGTCGGAGGGTCTGCCTCTCCCTGGAATGTGAAGAAGTTGGGCAGATGAAGATGTAAGAGAGGCCTAGAGGGCCCCAGGGCTAGGAAGCCTTATAAACCTCACATCCCACCCAAAGCCCCGAGTTTGCACTTGCCCACCTCCTCCTCCCCCTGCGGTTCCAGCGGGTCGCGCACATCAGGCTTAAGCCGAGTCACCTGACCGTACACGGAACATACAGGCAGTTGTACCCGAATACACACTATGAATTAGAGGAACGCTAAGAACAGAATTTGAGGAAAAAAGAAGTGTCCACAGACAGAATCATTCCAGCGCACGGCCCAGTTGTCCAGCTGCTGACAAAAACCACAGTGCGGTCATGGAGTGACCCGGGCCACACGGGGCGTACTACAGGAAACCACACGCCGGAGAGTGGGCCGACTGAGGATGCAGGCTTCAGGCTTCGAAGCCAAGGGCTTCCTGCTAGAGGGACGTTTGCTCCCCAGGGAAAAACTTTGTTGAGCCGACTGGGTGAAAGGTTTCAGGTCAAGTCCAGGAGGCTACAAAGAGCACCTCCTCCACCCCAAAGCTGACCCTTTTCCCTTCCTCCCAGCTGAGCTGGAGACGCACAGAAGAGGGCAATCCAGGAAAGGTTCATTCGGACCGGGATGGTTTATTTGTTATTGTTATTGGTTTAGGAGCTTGCATTCTGAAGGAGGAGGGGCTGGAGAGCATAGGAACATCACTTAGCGCGCACCTAATACCTAATGGGAAACTTGGGCCCTAATCAGGTTCACATAGTGGGAGGGCCCTGATTTTGTCCCTACCACTCCTCTTATGCTAAATTTAGTCATTAAAAAGGTTAGCTTAGCTCCGCATCTTCCTTCCTTCACTTCCAGCCCAGTCCCCTTGGTATAAAATAAGTCTGCAAAAGAACACTCCAAAGAACACCAAATTATTTGGTTTATTAAACTGCTTTTCTTTGTGAGATATGGGTAAGTTCTCACCCCCTCCTCCGCTGTCCCAGGCAGAAGTTCCCATCCAGGCCCAGTGGGGGTGGGGATTGAAGAGGAGGGAGTGATTCCCAGAGGAGCTCTCCCAGAAAGGCCCAAACAAGTGCAAGGACTTGTTTTTGGTTTCAACTCTGTTTGCCTGTCTAGTCTGGGCGAACCTTCCAGACAGTAGCCACCACGGTTTTCCTGCAGAAGAGGCAGGCATGTTGGATGCAATGGTGCCCTTCTTTCCACTTCACCTCTCTCCTCGACTCTCTCTCTGAAAGTAGAGGGTAAGTTTGGGAAGATTCTTTTAGACCAAAAAAAAAAAGGAAAAAAGAGGACGTTCTGGGCCAGTAAGTTGGATGGCCACCCTCCAAGGGACAGAGGAAGGTCTGTCTCCTGAAGAAGAGATGAACCATCTGGAAAACACTGCAGGAGGACACTTTTAAACAAATGTAGTTACCCTAGAAATGGAGGGGGTTGGAGCAGGAGTAGGGAAAAAGTTCTTTCCTTTGGGGGACAAACACTGTGTCCTTTGAATTTTTCCCAAAGACACACTTGCCTGCTGGAAATTGTAGTAAGAGTGTGTTCTTGCAGATGTTCTAAACGATAAAGAGTGCAAATCATTAAATCATTTTAGACTCAATCTTCCTTGGAAGGGCAGTTTCTTCCAAGACCTTTTTCTTTCCCCAGGATTGTCTTTCCTTATTCCCTAGTAAGAGTCCACCTGCTGATGTCGCTCAGGGAGAGACTATGACAGAAAGCGAGAGAAACGAATAAGGAGGAGACCGTCACCCCCAAACCCGGAGTGACTGCCATTCCCTGTAGCTGAGATTTGTGGCTCAAAGAAGCAAACTCCTTTACCTTGGGGGCACTTCTCCCCTCTTGGCATAGTTTCTTTAGAGCCTTTCTAATAATACATAACAAACAGCATTTTAGAGTTCAAGATGTTTGCTCTTGCTTCCCAATTAATTCTACAAGATTCTTCAAGCTCAGCTTGTGTGATTTAAAAAATTGCGTGTNNNCTAAAGTCATTGCAACATTCATCATTCAAGCAGAAAAGCAGCTCGGTGTCGCATAGCCTGAAATGCCCCATGTACAGTCGCTGGAGTGAATTCATTTTTCTCTGTTTCCTAAAAGCTCTGGTCATCTTTGCTGGAGCCACAGGACTCAGGGCAAAGCCGGGGAGCTTTGTGACCTCTTGAGAGGAAAGCACTGTGTTTTTAGGGTTTTTTTTTGTTGTAAGCAATTCTTAGTGATGGTTTGAGTTTCTGTCTCTCTTTCTTTCTTCCCTCCACCCCACCCCGTCTCTGTTTCTCTCCCCTTCTCTCTCTCTCTCTCTCTCTCTCTCTCTCTCCCCCCAAATGCGCCCAGTGCAGTTGCCCGCCTCTTCCTCCGCAGAAACCCTCTGCCTGGATGGACGCTAACCATTAACGCTGCCCGGGGCAAAGGGCTGAACGTTGCTGTCCAGTCTGAGGCTGGGGCGGGAAAGTGGGGGCGGTGTGTGCGGGTTGGGGAGGGGACAACCACCACTTTAGACAATAAAATAAAATAACCAGATACCCCTTTAATCCCTTCCATTAACAGTGTCAATGCGCTAGAGAGGCCGTCTCGCCTCCAAAGGTGCCTTCACCCCCGGAGGGCGCAGGCTTCCAGGCGCAGCCCAACACCGGGCCCGCGCGCCCGAGAGGAGGTGCTCCGACGGCAAAAATCCCATACATTTTTAACTACAGTGATTACTAAATTAATAGCAGGCACTAAGACAGATGTCAAAACGTCTTGAAAATGTTTATCTGTGAATAATTGAGAAGGTGGTGGGACGCATTATCTGATTGTGTAATGAAATATGTATGAGGAACAGCTGTTTGCGACAGTCCCCTCCCGCCGCCTCCTCAGCCGGGGCCCTTCTCCTGGAAGCAGGAACCTCGGCGAATTTGGTGGTCCACTTGGGAGCCCACTCAGCCCCTCTGGGGCTGCTGGCAGAGCTGTGGCTCTAGCGGCCCCGGAATCACCCCGTTTCCTTACGGAGGACCTCGGCATGGAGTCACCCCCCCCACACACACACACACCCCAGCCTCGCGCTTTTGGCTTTGGGGGAGGGGGTGAGGCTCAGCTACGGCCGAGCGACCTTCTGAGCCTTTGGGCGGGCCGCGGGCTCGGCAGGCGAGACCCAAGGAGAGCCCGGGCTCGGGCGGCGGTGGAGGCTGGGAGGCCCGGAGGCCCGGAGGCCTGGCGTGCGGCGGCGGAGCGGCGCGGCCTGCTCCCAGGCTAGGGCCCGGGGCTCGGCGGCTCAGCGGGGCGGGCCCGGGGTCACCGCGGGGTGACGGGGCTCCTGTGAGGGCTTTGTTCGGCTCTCCTGCCACACTGCGCACTTCCTTCCAGCCCCCAGCCAGTCGCCCCCCAGCCTCCGCGCCCGCCCTGTTTGTTTTTCCAGCCCCGCGCCCTCTGCCCGGACAAGCCAACAGCCCTCGGGGCTGCGGTCGCCGCCCGAGGCTGTGGCCCAAGGCAGGCCCGAGTCCTGCGGGGGCCAGCACGGCGAGCTCTGGCCCCACGGGAAGCAGACCGAGGGGGCGAAGGGGCTCTGGGGCCTTTCTGGAGCTCCGGGGCAGGGGTCGGGCTGACCGGGGACGTGGCCTAATGGGGCGCCCGGCCTCCGCGGGCGGCCAAGGCCCAAGTCCTGGGCTCCGAAGCGGCCGGCGGGCCCTGACCCCCAACCCCAGCCGGGCAGGAGCGCAGCGGCCGAGTGGGGGCTAGACGAGGACGCCAGAAGGGCCCCATCAGGCCTGGACCCTGCAGGCGGGGTCACCAACCCCGATCAGTCCGCTGACCCCCGTGTGGGCGTGCTGTCCCCGTCGCTGCACTCCGGCTGCTTCGTACGGTGGTGGAAGCCTGTCCCGGGCGCGGCACTACCTGCGGCCCCCGCCGGCAGAGGCCTGCTCGCGCCTCCGCCTCTGCGGCCTCCGGGCCCGTAGCCTGCCCGAGCCCGGGGGCCCCGTCCCTAGTCCCTGGCGCCCAGGAAGCATCGCCCCGCAGCCTCCGGCCGCACTGGCCCTTCCCTGGCCGCCGCCCCCGACTGCTCCGGGGCCCGGGAGCCGACGAGAGGGCTCCGGCTCGGCGAGCCCCGGCGCCCGGACACCGAGCTTCTACGCGGTTTCCACCGCCCGCTCGTCGAGATGCGCTCGGGCGTTCTTTCTCCAGCGTCCCCCCTTTTACCTAATCCCTTATGCTTTTATTCTAATCCTGAACATTACAGTTAATCTGTAATGATACCGCTTCGGAGGAACCTGTTGCATACGAGGCACGGTAATTTGTAACCTTGGAAACAGTTTTAAATAAAGATCATAACGGTGATGTCAACTGTGTTTGTTCTCCGTGCGGGGGGTGGGCTGGGGGCCTAGCAGCCCCTCGGCGGAGAGGATGGAGTTTCAGAGAGAAAGAAGGGAGTGAGGCGCGTGGGGCAGAGCGGAGCGGGCAGGGGTCCGGGAGGCGCAGAAGCGGCCAGACCCTGCTCCAGCGGCTCGGGTTCTGCGCCTGGTTGTCTCTTGAGTTCTTCCTCTTTGGAAATCTTGTGGTCTTACACCGTGAGGCTTGGAGATACAGCAACGGTTTGCAAAATTGAGGAAAACTTGGTGAACTTGAGCCACTGCGCATTGAGAAGTAGCATGCGGCCGGGCCCTGCGCCCCTGGGAGGCTGAAGCCGCCGGGAGCTGAGAGAGGGCGGCTCGCAGGACCCTTCGGCTGCAAGGAGGCAGATCCGCCCCGGTGCCGATCACTGCGCGCTCCGAGCTTCCTCCTCCGCGAAACACACCGCCGGCAGCAGCGGCAGCAGCGACCAAAAATTGTTCGCATACCGAAAGCAAAATTAAACATAATTGCTTTTATTTATCTATTGCTTTTATATCATTAAAATATTTTTAGTTACTTTGTTCAAAATAGCATCCACTCTGATTATTACCGGCCATATCTGTTGGTCTGCTCCTGTGTGTTCAGCACAGCAATATTAACAATTAAGAAAAAAGCACATCTTCTATATTGTATCTGTCAAGATATGTTACAATTTCCATTAACAAAAAAACATTATTCTTGTTGAAGAAGCTATGAAGCATATCTTTCATGAGAACTTTATTAGTAATCATAGTTGTCAAAAAGAATTAGATATGCATAGATTGTAGGAAATATTAGATGCACAGAATAAAATATACAGTGGGATTGAGGCATAACTATTTTTCTTTTTAAAATAAATTTTTACTGAGGTGAAAAAAAAACCCAAGCTATTAAGCTTACTTAAAAGATGGCTTTGTTGGTTTAATTATACTGTAGTTATTTTATAAATATGTTTCAAAGGAAGCTTGCCATATTGCATGTCAATGAGGACTGTAAAGAAAAGCTCACAAAAGCTAATGCATACCAAATACCAAATTTTAGTCATTAGCATTCCTATTTATTACAAACTAAAGGAACCTATTAACAGACAAGAATTTCTATTTAGCTAGCATTACAATGTTTGGCTATTAAAATAAAAAGGGCAAAGTATATACGTATTTTTTCCCCTTGGAACTATGCGTTCTTTTTGCCTAGAAGCTGGTGGAGAGATTGAGAGATGTTTCTGATTGGGGACACATGATTCTACGGTGGGACTAGGCCAGAGGGCCCAGAACCACGATTTTTAGTTATCGAGCTTAATGCTATTCATTTGAAAGCAAGAACAGTGCTGGGCTGGGGCAATGCAGCTTGCTGAGGGCTGTGTAGTAACCACAGTCTGCGAGGGGCCCTTTGTCTTTAATTCGTGTCAGGAGCATATGCAAATTATTAATTGTTTTTCCTCTGGGCGTGGGAGTGGATTGCAACGGTAATACTGCTTTTGTTTGGATATTAAAATTTCTTTAAATGCTCCCTAGACGGGGTACATCCCCCACGGCGGATTCCCCTGGAAGGAAATCCCACCACGACAGTGAATACAAGCATCTTAATTCTAAAAATACGCACATATAGATTTGTGTCATTTCAAAAACTTTTTCCTTTGAGCAAAAGCGGCAATCTGCTCTCACCCCAGACGGAAGTGAATACGAAAATATATTTTTCTGAATGCCGATCTGAGAGGCAGATAACTTTTGAACAATTCTTACATTTAGAAACTTCAAAGATCTTTTTCTTCTTAAAATCGAGGCAGATTTTTCCCCCCTATCTGAGTAGGAAAACAAGTAAATATTACAGGAACCGAAACGAAACATTTGGCATGGTAAGAAGGGTTATTTCGAATTATGCTAGGTGAGGTTTTTTTTTTAAGGGCCCATCAGGAAAAAAATAGTATTTACACCAGATGTTAGACTCTGCGCACTTACCAAGGGACTGGCAGCTCAGCTTTCCTGTCCTGACTTCGACTGGGGCGCGATGCACTCTCACCGCCCTGGGGGACTTTTTGTTTTAAGAAGACAGAAAATTTTTAAGAAAGGTGCTTCCCTGAGAGGCCCACATGAAAACAACAGGTGTTAGAAGGCAGGAAGGGCATCTTTGAATTCCTGATTGAAAAAAGAAAGTCTCTCCATCAAAAGTCATTAACGTTTGCAACCCCCATGCAAAACCTTCGTTTTCAACAGTAAAATTCTGTGCTGTGCTGTGTTGGGGGAAGCAGTGGGTATTCTCTCCCCGGTGATTACTTGAGCTCAGCTAAAGGAAGGACAGTACAATGATTCCTCCACCCGCAAACTTTTCCTTCGGGGAAGTAACGAACATTAGTGTACTAAGAAGCTTGGGTGCCCCAGTGCTGACAGTTCTAGAAAAGAAAATGTGAACTCTCCCCATTTCTAGCCCAATATATGTGGATGAGGAGTCTACCCCCAAGTTTCTAAAGCATATTTGACACAGAAGTGGGGAAAGCTGTTTTAAATACCCAAGTGTATCCAAAAGGGTGACATCTGCCAGCAAAGACCAGATTTACACAATTACCATCTTCTTTGACTGACCACAAATTAACCAGTCTGATTTTGCCTCCACTGCTGGAAGGGCCATGTCATCTAGCTGGGACACCCTCTTACCTCTCCCTCATCTACGTCTTTCCCTTTCGTTGAACGCTGAGTACTACCGATAGTCAAGGAGGAGAAGGCTGTTTCTCATCTATTTAAACCAAGGTGGCTTAAATCTCAAGTGCGTGACGATAACCCTGCTTTCAGGTGCTATAAATCCCCTTTCAAGGAGCATGTTAGGAAAGACCAGCTCCAAGATAAGATAGAGGCCCTCTTCTCGGGGAGCTGATACTTGTCGGGGGAGAAGAACATACACAGGTCAGTAGCATAGAACAGTGCTGTTCTGTGGGTGTCCTGGCTGGGAACGCCCTGGAGGGAAGCCTGGGAGAAATCTCAGAAGGCTTCCTGGAAGTGGTGGGGCTTGAGCTGAGCCTTGGATGTTGAGTATGATTTGAGATGGTGAGGAGAATGACATATAAGCAAAATTGGCACCCAGTTAAGATACAGTGACAGGTCTGACATAACATAGGCATTTAAAAGTGCTTCCTTACGGGGCGCCTGGGTGGCACAGCGGTTAAGCGTCTGCCTTCGGCTCAGGGCGTGATCCCGGTGTTATGGGATCGAGCCCCACGTCAGGCTCCTCTGCTATGAGCCTGCTTCTTCCTCTCCCACTCCCCCTGCTTGTGTTCCCTCTCTCACTGGCTGTCTTTATCTCTGTCGAATAAATAAATAAAATCTTAAAAAAAAAAAAGTGCTTCCTTACATGAATGAAGTTATTTAGAAGCCTGATAATAAATTGCTCTAAACATTTCTTTTTAGGATGGCCTGCCTGCTGTGTTAACCTGACCCCTCTTATTTCTCTCCCCCGTTAATGTTGTATCTTTTCCTCAGTTAGGCAGAGGGAGCTTATTCTGAAGTTAAGATGATGTCCAGGGCCGATAAAATGATGCCTGTTGATATCAGGGAGTGAGGGTTCTTCTCCAAGGGCAAATATTTCCTCTACTGAAGTCTTGTTCACAGTCTTGCAAGAATGAGGGGATTACTGAAATTCTAAGAGATTTCCTATTTTTTCTCCTATGGTATGAATTTAATGTTTTGTTCCAAACATCCAGGAATGCAGAATGGTGAATGGGGGCTCATGAGGTTTTTATACACAGAGCAGAGCAGAGTCCACTGAAAAGGGCCTGTGGATTAGAAACAAGGAAACCTGAGGGTGCTACTAATTAGTGGGTAGATAAAGTGGCTCACCCCACCTAGCTTCACTTTTTCTCATCTGGGAGACAGAGACAATACTGGCTACCCTCATCTATTGGTTTTGTTCTTTAAAGACAGGACAGCAGGAAGGTAGGTTTTCACACAGCTCTAGCCTCCAGCAGTGGCAGGATTTGGGTGATGTTAAGCAATGACGAACAGTTTATGTTTTTTTTTTTTTCTCTCCTGGAAACAGATACTTATTAGTTGGAGCTTGAAGATACAAATTTTAAACTACCACCGCTGGAAAAATAAACAATCCTGGCAAAGGGGGAAATCGGCATCCAGATTATCTTTTCTTCCGAAGGCATTTTTATGCTCTATTAGGTGTTTGGGCCTGGGACGTGCGATTCCCATCAGGGCACAGCAGAGAGGGTCTTCAGAAAGTGCCCCAGCTGAGAAAGCAGTGCCAGGTTCCCACCCTGAGCGAAACGTACCACGTGTCCATCCCCCTCCACTTGGCCCTCACCTTCCCTTCTGCTCCAGAAATCTGGCTTTCTTCTGCTGCTTCTTTCCTTTATCTTTTTTTTTTTTTTAAACAAGCCTCTGTTTCTTCCTAAACTAAGCATGAAAGTCAACAAGTTGAGGGCAATTCAGTCTTCATAAACAGATGTCTTTTGAGTTCTCAAGACCTAAGGTAAGGCCCTTCCATGGGCGGCACCTAATTCAAAAGGAGGAAACACTAAGGATTCTGGAGCATTCTGCAATGTGAGCGGCTGAAGAGGAGCCAGCCACCCACCCCTCCTCCATGTGCCATCTCTCCAAATTCCTCAGAGGAAAGCTTGCTCTCCCAAGAGCCCATTTCTGTCCCAGCTGTAAAATGTATTCAGCTCCACCATACACAGACTAAACATATGGCAGAACAGTGTGAAGAGGGAAGTGTGGGAAGTGTGTCCATTGGCACACTGAGGGGCCGAGATTGGGATGCACGCTCAATAAAGGGCTTCTTGTACGGGAGCCCTAGACCACAGGATCACTCCAGTGAAAGCTGAACTGACCTCAATTGGTGTGGGCAACGCGTTGTGCGTGCGTGTGGCGTGTTTACAAGGCCAGACAAATTTCAGCTACGCTCTAAGACTCTCGGTCTAAAGGAGGAAAAAAGTATTGGATGATCCCGTGTGTATGTGTTGAGAAGGAGCCCCCAGAGATTAAAAATGGAACAGGGGCTGGAATTTTCTTTTAATTAGTCTCACATTTCCCTGGAGAGCTTTTCTGAGCATATGATCTTCTTTCGCATTTGCCTCTCTGCAGTCAACTCTGGAGACTCACCAAGCTGAGGAGGAAGAGGGGACCACCTCGACCCCAGCTGAATTCTGAAGAAAACTTGGCCTTAGCTTCCAGAAATCCTAAATCACACGTAGGCAAAGTTTTGGCCCCGTCACCAAGAATAAAACAGAAGCTGAATTCATTACTCGCATTTTCAAGCTCAGCAGAGGACACGCTGAAAAGCCCTTTCTTGAGTAAGATGACAATCTGGCTCAAGGGTGTACGTTGGGTCTTCTCTTGACGTGGACGGTGAGGACGGCACCCTCAAGTGCTGGTACCAGATCACATCTTCAACCACTCCCGGGTCACATGCAAGGGAGGGTAGACCAGGAGCAGGGGAGGGGTCCACAGAAGCAGCAAAAGCAGGGAGAGGAGGGGACTGGAAAAACTCAGCCAGTGGGCCTAGGAGACCAGCAAGTCTCTCTGCACACAAAAGGAAGGCACCCACCTGGGACAGAAGGGGTTATTGGGTCCTTCCCTGAGCCACGGTGCTGATGTCCCCACGAGGTCTCCAACCCTTAGTTGGGTGGAGCATGCGTCAGTATGGGTGGAAAAGCTTCTTCTATCAAGTTTAACAACTTTCTGGTGTAACTTCTGAGAGGGCTGATTGCTTATTCACGTGGAAGCAAGACGCCCAGTTCCTTTTGCCTGTTTTTGCTACTCTTTGTTGGGTTTGGGAGGCTGTTATGGTAGCTGCAAATGGCTTCTCAAGTGACATTTGCTGACATTCAGTGGAGTACATTTATCAGTATTCGCCAGCTCACCTCTACACACGAAATCCATTTTGTTTTGCTCTTCATAGCAACCTCCTTTCCGACACCCGTGCCCTGAAAATGATAAATGGCTAGGTGGCATATTTCTCAAGCTGCACTCAAATGTCACTGTGAAAAATCTTTAATGGACTAAGTGTAGCTCTTCACGTTACAACTTGTCAGGTACCGAGAAATTCTAGAGTTTCTCCTTAATCCACAAGTCTTTGGAACCACACATCTGCAAGCAGAGACTAATTATAAGCTACACCAGTCAGACCCGGGCAAGCAGAAACCAAGGAGAAAACATCTGATATCGGCTAATTCTTCTTTATTCTCATTCTTATTCCATGTTTGCTACTTGCTTTCCTACTCAGAGAGTATGCCAGGTATGAGCAATTTGTTACTCTAATTAAGTGGGAGACAGTGCCCCCCCCCACCTGTCCCCCACCCCCGCCCCATGCAGGCTTGTAATCCAGTTGTACACTCAGCCTTCTCCATAATAGCTTTTACTCTTCTCCTCCAAGACTTTAAAGTCACTAGGACTTAAAGTCCCCACCTCCCCTTCCATGCCCCCCAAAACAACAAAAAACCCAAAAAAACAAAAAAAATGGCCTGATAATGAATCATAAATCCTAGCTCCTAAATGTTGGCTGTAATGGGGTGCTTCAGAGGTGTCTGAGACATCTGGCTGGAAGAGTCTTTTCTCCTGCCTCCCTAGCCATTCCTTTTCAGAGTATATGGTCATTCTTCAGATCACCACCTAAGAAGCCTGCCATTTTCCTCCCCTGTGTGCATCCCTGTCCACCACCACCGGCCGCTCTCGGGGGAACAGCGTGTAGGCACTCATCCCTGAATGTGCCTCACTGGCTCAGGTTCTACCTTTTCCTAGTCCCTGGAGTGAGCTCCAAGGAGGAATCAGCCCTTGCCCACTGTAGTCAGCAGAGAATTTGTTGATTTGCATGTGTTTGAGATGTGTTCCAATGAGGACATCGTCATCAGTTCACACTGATTTCACAATCAGCGTCTTGCAGGTCAAAGGAATTGAGGAAGGAGTAACTGAAGGTAAGGGGAAGGACTGGTATCACCCAAAACTGTGCCAGCTAAGTTCATCTTTGGCCAGATACTAAACACTGGGACGTTTTGGGTTTACTCCTGTTCCTTAAAGCCCCACCCAAGCTCTAACCTTGATATCTGCTTCTAGATTCCTCAGTTTGGTCATCTCCTGGGCTCTCTTGTTTTTTTCCCTAATATCATCCTTGGCTTTTCTTCTCCTTTAGACTTGACCTCATGTCTCTTGGGTTAAATAACTGTCTTACCTGTCTCCTAGACCTCAGGGACCCTTCTGACAAGTATAGGTCTTTGGCCACATAGAGGTTCAACAATCTAATTGGCTAACCATCTAAAATCTGTAAATGCTTCCATTTCTACATTTGTGGGAATTGACATCACTCATTTGTTGCACAAAGAATCACTGGGCACCTCTGTAATACCCAGCCCTGTGAGGAACCCAGAGTGTCCTGGTAAGTAAGAGAAGCAAGAGGAAACCAGTCAAAGTAACATTACTAAAATGACAGGGGACGTTCAGTTAAGCATAAAACTGTACCTCAGAGCCAAATGGCAGAAAGAGTACTTGCTTCCGAAAGGTCTGGGACCAGAAGAGAAGTGGCCATGCTCGCCCTCACTCACTCTTGCCTCTGCTTAGTTCATGCCTCTCTGCTGATTGACATTCTCTGCTTCTCTGTGTGCATAGTGGACTAAGGCCCCTTTAGTTCTAGAACTTATGTATTCTCATGTAAGGTGACCAGCAGACCCCCCAACTCCGTTTTCTATCCGGCCAACTCCAAACTCCCTAGAGAGAGAGTCTGTGTGTTCTATTGGGTTGGAAGTTGATGGAGAGGACTGAGTCCTTATGTGGGTGGGGACTTGTTCTCAGAAGAGAATGTTGCGGGTTAGATTGTCTATAACAAATTAGGAACTAAGAGCTCACACTGGGGTATGGAATCTTTAGCTTAAATCTTCCATGGGGTGGAGGTGGTAGTTCTTATTAGTTGTTACCACCCATAAATGAATGAGTTTATCATGTTCTTTCCTGAGGCCTCAGGGAAATTTGGAAATAGCCAGGAAGACGTTGAGTGCTCAAGGGATGGTAGGGAGGACGCTGTGAGTTGTTGAAAAGATTGCGCTATCTTTCCAAGGGCTCCATGAGACATGTCGACAAGCAGGGGCAAGGGATTTGGGAAGCTGTGTCATGAGAGCCATTTGAACTTGAGGTTAGAAGAACGTAAGCTCCTTGAGTGACTAAATCCACATGGCTTGGTACTTTCAGTTGCTTAGATAGTTCATAGAAGAATTTAACAGGATTAAGGACACGGGCACACTTTCTCATGGCCCTGGAAGATTCCCTTGTTTGTCTGTTTGAAAACCTGTGCACACTGTTTGCCTTTCTCTTCGTCTCATTTCCTAGAAGGTCAGCAGGCCAGGCCTGGGGGATCAAGGGAGTACTTCATTCAGATCTAGGCAACAGGTCTCCCCAGGTCCACAATCAGAAGTTTTGAGGACCAGGACTTTTTTTGTTTGTTTGTTTCACAGGAGCCAGAAATTTAATCTGAAGGACTCACCTTTGTGAGTCTTCTTCTTAGAAATCCTCTTTTGCATAAATCTGATCTCAACTTTATTCTCCCCGCTCACGAGCTGAGCTGAGGTTTTTGGTCAGGGAATCAAACACCCAGACAGGGGGCCTGGATCTGCCTCAGACAATGTTAGGGTCTTTGAAAGGGACAGAAACAATTCCTCATGGGGTTTAGGCTCTGTCATCTACTGGCCAGGGACAACCTGGCTTCGGAGCAAGGCTGCCATCCCCCTAAGTGTCAGGCCACAGGATGTAATGTTTCAAGCCCCAGTTGTTGCCCTTCTCATAAAGCAAGAAGCAGGAAGGTGTTCCTCCCCAGGTCCCCATTGTTCTTCAGAGCAAGAGAAGTACTGGTGGAGTAAAATAGAATCAAGAGACTTTGTTTCTCATTCTAGCTCATCTGTTCCATCATTCATTCATTCATTCATTCATTCAGCAAATATTCACTGAGTGCTTATCACACTGGGCTAAACTCAGAGGATGTGCAGTGAGTGAAGCAGACACAGTCCATATCATGACCAGAAACATGGGCTCTTCCCATGCCTCAGTTTCCTCATCTATAAAATGAGACGTTGGACTAAATCAGCTGTTCTCAAAGTTCAGCCTGCATCCGAATCACCTGGAGGGCTTGTTAAAACACAGTTTGCTTGGCCTTACCCCCAGAATTCCTGATTCAGTAGGCTTGGGAATTTGTCTTTCCAGCACATTCCCAGATGCTGCTGATGCTGCTGGTCCAGGGACACACTTGGAGAACCACTGGACTAGATGAGCTCTCAGTCACCTTCTGGCTGTGGCAGTCTGGGATGGGGATTGGTTGGTAGTCACCGGAGAAGCCCAAGCAGAAAGGGACTGTGGAAAGGCAGCCTGGAAATGGAAAAGTCCCGTAAGTTTCCTGAGCTTAGGGGTAAATGGATCAGAGATAAACCTTAACAGAGCCACTAAAGCCTTTGCCTCATTATTTTTTAAAAAAATGATTAAAAAGTAATTCCCTAACATGAAAGTTCAATCAGATGCTGGAGAAATTATTTCAACTTTCCATAGGGGAAAAAAAGGCTCCACTAAAAAGCTACAAGGGTATTGATGTCTATTAAATATTTGCTTTTCTCTCTAGCCCACACTAGACTGAGTAATTTGTATTTGGCAGAAACCAGCTGCAATTACATTAGTCAATCCAAAAGCCCAACTTGCTCATACAAAATGCAAACAAATTAGTTAAAATGGCCTAATTAGTAGACTGTAAAAATACAAACTGAGGCTGGCAGCCTGATGTGTGTGAGTCAAGAACGCTGTCTTCCCGCCCAGGGAGTCCTGGAGCGAAGCAGACCATTGGACTCAGCTCCCAGCTGATTGAGGGTCTTCTCTCGGAACCCCGATAGCCAGGGACCCAGCCGACCCCCGGTCATTCTGACTTAGGTAACCACATCCTCTCCTGGCCCAATGCATGGCCTCATCTTTGGCCAAGTCAGTACAATGGAAAGAATGTGGGGTTTGAATGTAGATGAACCCGACCTTGAAGCTCTCACCCAGCTATTGCTTTAGACAAGATGCTTGACTTCCCTGAGCCTCTTGTTTGCTGTTTAAAATGGAAGTAATGTAGCCTGTACTGCAAAGTGGTTGTGAGAATTAGCAATTACGTAAGTATGTGCCTGGCTCTTGGTAGTTCTGTCATTAGTTAATATAGGTCTGGGTTTCCTTAGCGCTCACATACCAGAAGGACCCTACAAGCCAGCCTTCTGACTCAGATGTGGGGCACTAGTGGGCAGTTTTGTAGATATTGGATAAGGTAATGACCCTCAGTATCAACCAAGGTCAAGGATTATATTCAGAATATTGTGGTGTGACTCAGACAGCTCATCTATGCTACATCCCAAGGGGCCAGAGCCTGCAGCCTGAAACATGCCTGGGTCACGGAATCAGAGAACTGGAAAGGACTGCAGATACTCATCCAATATGGGGGTTCAAGCCCTCACTGTGCATCAGAATCTCTTGGGGAGCTTATAAAAAAATGCTGGACTCAAGACCCCACTCACAGAGATTCTAATTCAATCAGCTTCGGAGGGACATAGGCATCAGTGCATTTTAATGTCTCGCCAGGTGATTCTAAATGAAGTCAATTAATCCAAACCCTTTATTCTGTGGAGAAAAACAAAAACAAGCAGACGTGCAATAAAAGTCCTAAAAAACGCCCAATAAACAAAACAGGGCAACCAAGAGACTCAGAGAGGTGTGAATTATCTAAGGTCACACAGAATTAAGTTTTCCTAAATTGACTTCTTTTTTTTTTAAAAGATTTTATTTATTTGACACAGAGAGAGAGGAAGCCAGTGAGAGAGGGAACACAAACAGGGGAAGTGGGAGAGGAAGAAGCAGGCTTCCAGCGGAACATGGAGCCCAATGCGGGGCTCGATCCCAGGGACCTGGGATCACACCCTGAGCCGAAGGCAGACGCTTAACGACTGAGCCACCCAGGCGCGCCTCCTAAGTTTACTTCTTAATGCAAATTGTTGGATCAGATCATTGGCTCCTACGGGAAGGGATGTTTGCAGGCTGCCTGTAGAGAACTGGGGCTATCTACAAGACTCCTGAAGGAAGCCAGACTTTGGTGACAACCAACACCTTGTATGTTATAACAGCTTCCCACCAAAGCACATTTCCTCCTCAGTTTTGGTCATATCATCAGCCAGATTAAGACTGGAAGTCCCAGGAAAGTTACACAGCCCATCAGTGACAGACACAAGACCGAGATGCCCAAGGTTGAGTGTTGGACAAATCCAGAGTCCCTGCAAACTCTGGCCACCAGACTTTGTGAATCATGTCAGATGGTTCTCATTCGCTAGTGGCTTCCATTCAGAGGCAGACAGCAAAGTTACACACTTTTCAGAGAGGACCAGAGATAGAAGCTTTCCTGAGTCAGTGGAGAGATGTCTAGTTCCCTTCCTGGGCGACACTTAACCTCCCAAAGAGAATCTAAACCCTCAGGGGCTGTGCTCCATTTATTCTGTCTCCTGCATTTGGTTAAGTGCTTTTCTGAATCCTGCCTCTGTACTCCTGGGCCTCTGCTGGCTCCAGGAGAGTGAGACATTGGGCTCGAAGAGGCTGGAACCCAAGGAGAATCTAAGGGCTCCTCCGCCCTGAGGGAAAGGGCAGGAAGGGATGGTTATGCTCCTGTCCCATTCTCCAACTCCAGGCTCCATCCTTGTCACCCCAATTCCCAGAACCAAAACCTCATGGACCATGGAAATACAGTATCATGTCTGACTGTGTGGCATTCAATAAAAATTTCATCACTACTTATGTTTGGATCTAAGTACCCTTGGATACAATTCACTTTCACAGTTCGGATTATGGCAAGGCAGCAGGTTGAGGTTAGATGCCTGGATTTGCCTACCTTCCTAAGTCAGATGTGTAGCCCATTAATTCTTCGCCTTTATTTCCTTATCTCTAACACATCATTTAAGGTTAAACATTTCCTTCTAAGAACTACTTTTGCTGATTTCCACAATTTTTGAAATGTACTATTTGATCTTACAGTATTTGCTCATTTTCCTTAGTGAGGGTTTTTAGAAGAAACATTAGTTTGTCTGAAATTCTTTGAAATGTATTCTTTTTCCTAAGTATAAACTTTGAGGTTGCTAAGTATTTTTTTTTCAATACATTGAAGATGTTTTTTTCCCACTGTCTTCTTGGCTTCCGTTGTTGATATTGGGAAGCCAGTTGCTACTCCAATGATCATTCCTTTGAAAATAATGTTTTTTCTCTCTGGCTGCCATTTAGATTTTCTCTTTGTCTTTTGTGTTCTGTAATTGCAGTATGATATGCATGGCTGCAGTATGATATGACATGCATGACCACTGTATTTCTCGTATTGGTAAATATCAGTAGTAGGTTCAGACTGGTAAACAAACCAGACACAGACTTGGATAATTCAGATGATGTCTGCTTATCTAAAAAATACAGATCGAGGGGCACCTGGGTGGCACAGCGGTTAAGCGTCTGCCTTCGGCTCAGGGCATGACCCTGGCGTTCTGGGATCGAGCCCCACATCGGGCTCCTCTGCTATGAGCCTGCTTCTTCCTCTCCCACTCCCCCTGCTTGTGTTCCCTCTCTCGCTGGCTGTCTCTATCTCTGTCTAATAAATAAATAAAATCTTAAAAAAAAATACAGATCGAAGTCAGTGCAGTGAGAACACATAGCAGAGAGAGACAGAGATATAAGCTCCTGGACCCCAGTTTTCATGAGAGCATCTCCTTATAGATGGTAATTTCTAAGTGAGTGAGTGTCGCATCAGACTCTCTGCGAAAAATATCTTCCCTTTCCAGGCTCAATCTCCTGTACAATCTTGGTGCCCACAAAGTTCAGTACAGTATAATACAGTATGCTGGTGTATGACTGTAATCCTTCCTCAGCACTCCCAGCTTGGTCTTAAACCTGTGACATGAAACCAGAACAATCTATGGTAAATTCTTATCTTTTCAAATATTACTTCTGCCTTCTTCTTCTCCTCCCTTATTTTCTTGAGATATGGGTAAAACATATTCATTCAATCTTACATGACTCTTACATTTCTTTGACATTATCTTTGTCTTCCTGAGCTGCATTCTGAATCATTTGTTTCCAGATCTATATTCTAGTTGTCTACTTGACCTATATTCCTGGTGTCTAGTAGCATGTTTAGTGTGTCTAATCTTCTCTTGAAGCCATCGATTGAGTTTTTAATTTCAACAATTTTATTGATTGATTCATTGATGGATTGATAAAAATTCTGTTGGAATTCTTTTCCAATCTGTTTGGGCATTTTTATAGCCTCTTATTTCTAGTCATACTGTTAAACCTTTCCTTTATTTCTTTAAATGTATTAAACATAGTACTTTATGTTTGATCATTTCAACATCTGATGTCTTTGTGGGTCCAATTTTGCTGTTTGCTGACTTTTGCTAATGGTACTTTGCTTCCTTGAACCCTTTAAGTTTTTTGACTGTGAGTTTGTAGCTTTAAAATTTTATCATGGGAATTCTTTGAGGCCTGGCATAAAGTTCCTCCAGAGAGGTAGCATGTGATTTCCTAGGTACCTGGGACCACTACTGATTTAGATTCACTTCCTCCAAATTTTAACATGAGGCTTCCTGGACCACCCAGGGAGTATAAATTTTATGTGCAAACCCATGGAAAGCTGGCTATGGTTATAAATTCTCAGAATAATGCTCCCCTCTATTTAGGATCAAAATCAGTTATATGTAATTTTCTTTGTAGTTCCTGTGGTAGAAATAAAGTCTAGGTTATTTTTCATTTATCTTCACACATGGAGCCATAATTCGGGGGTCTTAGTTTTATGCACAGGGGATCTTTACCAACCCCCCCACCTTAGATAGGCAGTAGGCTTTTTTTCTTTCCCCCTTGCTCTGTGAGGCCATGAAAACTGAAACCAAATTTTATGTGATTTGGCAAATGCCCCAAGGTCAAAGCCAACACCAGTGCTTCACTTATTTCTCTGAATTTTTGCTTTCATCTAGTTTTTGGACTGAATAGTCCTTAGTTTCTTTCCAACTCATTAGTACATTTTAAATGTTCTTTTTATTTTATCCAGAATTTGTAGCTGTTTTCATTGGGAAAATTGATCAGAGTGTCTAGCCCACTGTCTTGTAAGAAATGGACATGGCCACCTACTCTCTTTCTGATTTGGGGCAAACAATTGATGTCTCTAGACCTCAGTCTCCTCATCTATAAAATCATGTATTTCCTAGGGCCATTTAAGGATCAACTGAGATATTGTACAAGAAAGATCTTTTAAACCATAAAGTAAAACCGTACACCAATACTAGAGCCCTTTGTGAATCTGTGTCTGGTAAGAAAGATTTCTTTTTCATTAAGATGAGTGAAGAAAGCTAGCACAGGCTGTTTATAAACCAGGCCAATATTCACGTACTCATTCAACAAGGATTCGCCAAGCACCTTCTATATGGCTCTTCCCTAGCCTGAGGTTTACTGATTCAGTTCTTTCCAGAGGGGTTGAACTCAAAACAAAGTTGTGTTTTATTTAAGAACTAACACAAAACCCAGAGAACTTGTGCTGTTTACTTATATATATATATTTTTCTTCTAAACGACAGACAAAAAACTGACATGCCTTCTGTGATACAGCCCCGTCCCTTTGCTGGCCAAAAAGCATTTGCTTCTTTAAGAGCATTTTAAGAGTCCTGATACCTACTGGGAATTTTTCTCAAGGACTGTTTTGTTGGTTTTTTTTTTTTAAAGATTTTATTTAATTATTTGAGAGAGAGAAAGTATGCACGCACGAGAGGGAAAGAGAGAGAGAGGGAGGAGAGGCAGAGGGAGAAGCAGACTCTCCACTGAGCACGGAGCCTGATGCAGGGCTCGATCCCAGGACCCTGGGATCATGACCTGAGCTGCAGGCAGACACTCAACCGACTGAGCCACCCAGGCACCCCTCAAGCACTGTTTTTTTTTTTAATGATTTTTTATTATATTGTGTTAGTCACCATACAGTACATCCCCGGATTCCGATGTAAAGTTCGATGCTTCATTAGTTGCATATAACACCCAGTGCACCATGCAATACTCAAGCACTGTTTTTGACTCAAGTTAACTGTGTATAGCCGAGGCCAGCCCTGGGAGGGGCTAGGCTGTGTGAGTCTAGATTGGGAGTTAGAAAACCAGGGTTCTAATTCCCCTTTTGGCTACTTGACTGTTTGAACCTGGGAAAATCACACCCCTGGTTCTCAAGACCACAGTCCCATTCCTATAAAAAAGGAATACTAATCACAGCAATGTTGTGAGGGTCAAGTGAAGTAATGTCTATGAAAATACCCTGGACCTTCTGAAACTGTCTACAATTTTTGGGAAAGGAATCATGATGGCCCAGCGTTAGAAATGCTTTATTGTCATACCACCTCCCCTCTCCTCCCCCACCAACAATAATATCTCAGGCCAGAAAGAATTTGCGGGGAACATTCTCTTAGACGCCAGAGTCTGAGAATGCTCAAAACTGTGTGTAATAGCGGGGCACATCCCTGTCTGGCTGCGGGCCCCTGGCTCCAGGAAAGAGTCGTGTTCCCATTGCCCTTGACTGCTGCAGCACCTGGGTCCTTGCCTCTCCCCAGCTTCCTGCCTCGTTGGGGGCTTCAGCTCCCGGGAGAGGAAAGCAGCCCTCCCATGGCCGGTCGGGCCTGACCAGCCTCCTCTGTCCTGGGCGCAGAGTGCCAAAGCCGGCTGATCCGCAAAGGGCTGTGGTATCAGGGGGTCAGTGTCAGGACATGCTGACTGCGGAGGACACAGTGACAGGTTGAGCTGGGGCAGTAATTAGACAGTGAGAGCTTCCTCCAGCAAGCTACAATCAATAGGTCCGCTTACCAAGGGAAAAAAATATGAAAGTAAGGCAGATGGCAGAAGATAATAGCATCTCCCACTGAACTCGAGTTTTCTCTGGTCAAAGCACTTTCACCACCGTTTTCTTATTTGGTCCGCAGTGCCTCCATTCCCAGAGCTTCTGGTGGGTGTAGCTGCTGGTTTTACAGGCAAGAAAGCCAAGGGACAGAGAGAGCTGCTGACCAGCCTTGCTGTGAGAGCTGAGACACTGCCATTCTCCTGTGCTAGTCTCTCCATCATCAGTATCTCAGAGAGGATGCAAACATATCAATTAATTCTACACATTTTTATTGAGCACTTGCTATGTACAAACGCTATTCCAGGCATGAATTGAGACAAAGTCGTCTTCTCATGGAGGTTCCTTTTTAGTAGGTGAAGAAGATAATACACCAATAAGTGAATAAGATAATTGCTATGAAGACCATAAAATAGAACAATTTGATAGAGGGGAACCAGGAAGGCTGATTGAGCCTAGAAAGAGCTGCCTGAGCAGGGGACCTCTGAGCTAGGAGCTGAAAAACAAGAAGTTGCTTGAATGTCAAGAAGAGGAAGAATTATGATGAAAGAGGGAAGAATGGATGCAAATTAACAGTGAATTAATAGAGCAATGGTCCTTGTGGTCTGCCCATATTGAAAAAGGAAGCTGAGAAAGAGGAAGTTCTATGAAGCCCAGGGAAACTGTCCTGGAAAGTTAGAACTTCCCTCTGGAACTCTCTTCTCGGGGTACCAAGATTTTCTTTACTCCTCGCCTCAGATTGCTCATCTGTGACATGGACACAATGGTGTCAGTCACCGATTTAGACACCTTCGGCTGGAGGCCACAGTGAAGAGTTACGAAGCATTAGACACGTGCTATCCAACCACACCAGCAAGGGCTTGCAAGTTCTTTAGACACTTAGTGAATATTAAATATTTCCTCTTTTAAATAATGTTACCAAGACAGCTGAAAGATAAGCCACTGTAGGGGCACCTGGCTGGCTCTGGCTGGCTCAGTCAGTGGGGCATGTGACTCTTGATCCTGGGGTTGTGAGTTTGAGCCCCACATTGGGAGTAGAGATTACTTAAAAATCTTAAAAAAAAAAAAAAAAAGGGTGAGCCACTTCATTCTCCTCACTTGGATTAAATTTAATTTGGTCTAGTTGGACATGATGACATCGACTTTCGAAGGCTTCCTTTCAATGACACCACTATCTCTTAACTTTATATAGTAGACCCCACTGTACAGAGACCTTTGATAGCTCTTAGTAGACGTCTAATAGATTATAAGCCCCTTGAAGGCAAGGACCTTTCCTTACTCATCTTTGTTCACATAGTAAGGGTACAATATTTGTGAAATTGACATGTGAATGACACAGTTTTTGTCCCCATCACAACACTTTTCCCCATCCCCCATCTTCATATATCAGGTGAGGAAACTGAGGCACAGGGAGTTGGAGAGACTCGCAGTCTCTACATAGACTCATTTGACTTGATCGGAAATTTTTCTTGGTACCTCTAACTCCAGCAGCAGCAGAAGCATCAATGACGTTTTCAGAGACAGACACAAAGGTACTAGAGATTTCTCTTTGCTTAAAAAGTCTGAGTCAGTGGGGCGCCTGGGTGGCTCAGTCATTAAGCATCTGCCTTTGGCTCAGGGTGTGATCCCAGGGTCCTGGGATCAAGTCCCACATCGGGCTCCACCGCTGGGAGCCTGCTTCTTCCTCTCCCACTCCCCCTGCTTGTGTTCCCTCTCTCGCTGGCTGTCTATCTCTGTCAAACAAATAAATAAAATCTTAAAAAAAAAAGTCTGAATCAGGAATGTCAAATACTAGGATCTAAGAGGAATTGCTTAAAGAGAAGTTACAGACCCAGAACTCAGAAGTTCTTCATAGGAAGGGACTGATAAGGTTATTCAGCCTTGGTCTGCAGATGGATAACCAGGCCAGAGTTACCTGAGCTTGTCAAGGTCATCAGATGGCTAAATACTTATTTTCAGCTCAGCCTCACCTCCCTTTACAAAAGGTCCCCAGCGGTGGGGCCTTGGGGTTTCCAGTCATTTGCATTTGGATTGCCTCAGATGTCAGTCGGTTCTAGCCACCTGCCAAGAAAGTTGCAAGCCTGAGTTTCTTTAAGGAGGGAGAAAGGAAGTGATAAAACCAGTTTAGCTGTTTTAATGAGACTGGGGAAAATGTAGTCAGTAGAGTCAGATAGAAACACAACACATTTGGACATCATTCATTTTGCCAAAACACGGACTCCTTTTGAGGCTTCTAAGGTGGTTCAGCCTGCTGAACAGACACAGCCTAAGGGAGCCCAATCTTTTTTTTTTTTTTTAAAGCAGAGGAGCCTGATGTGGGGCTCGATCCCATAACGCCGAGATCACGCCCTGAGCTGAAGGCAGATGCCTAACCGCTGTGCCACCCAGGCGCCCCTAAGGGAGCCCAATCTTAAGAGCTCCCTGAAATCACTTCTTCTTCTTCTTTTTTTTTTTTTTAAGATTTTATTGTTTTTAAGTCCTCTCCCTACCCAGCGTGGGGCTCAAACTCACAACCCAGAGATCAAGAGTCACATGCTCCACCAACTGAACCAGCCAGGTGCCCCTGAAATCACTTCTCCTATACATTGGTTTTCACTCTTGGTTGCACACTGGAATCATCTGGAAAACTTTAAAAAGCACTACTGGCTGTGTCCTATTCTCAGAGATTTGATTCCGTTTTTCCGGGATGTGGCCTGGACACTGAGTTCTTTTAAGTCTCTGCAGGTGACTCTGTGCTACAGCTAAGATTGAGAACACGATCTGTAAGGGGCCATCCCAGGTGAGCAAAGGAGGAGGCTAATAGAAGGAAGAAGAGAATGTGTCCTTTTCTCAATAGCTTGCACTCCCTGTGCTGGGACAGTTGTTTCCTCTAACGGGACCAACCATCCACTTTGTTGTCCTAGTTTTAGCACTGAAAGCCCCCCCGCCCCCCGCCGCCCCCAAGGAAACTCTTCGTTTCAAGCCAAACCGGGAAGGCTGATAACTTTATTACCTCGACCCCAATGCGGGTTGGCTCAGTTCTGCAAAATGAAAGTAGGGGAATTTGGGGGGTGGCACGCAGTAAAGGGAGTGAAGAAGCAAGCCGATGAGGGCCGGGATCTGCGATCCCTCCGACGTACAATTTCATGATCCCCTAATTTCATGGAAGTCCACCAATTAAAAAAATACTTGATATGAATAACTTCTTCCCTATAAAACTGAAAAGGTGGCCGAGTTGCTTTCCAGGGTTGAAATAGTATGGGACACAGGCGAGTCTTTGAACTTTAAGTGGCCTCGATAAGTCCCCAAGAATCGGCCACACATTTTGTGAGAGGGCTTGGAACTTGGAATCACTGTGGTTTGATGCCTTTTGTACCCAGGCCTTGGAGCAAGGTGGCTCCCAGATGACTTCTGAGTCCAACTGGCATCTGTCATACACTAACCCTTTCACCGAGCACCTTCGAGGTGAATGAGAGTGGTGGGTATGGACACCGTTAAGGGGTTCTTTGGTGTGGGACTGGGTGGGGGGCGGCTAGACTGGCCCAGCTTGGGTATCCGGAGGAGGAAAAACAGCTCAGCTAGCTTCACAGAGGGTGGGACCCTGTTTTATTGATCATATTATAAATGACCAATCAGGCCAGCTTGACTAGTGGCCATTGGCCAGGAATCTGACGTCATTAAATGTGCAGAAATCACTTACGAAATGACCTCACAGGCCCCAATCATCCCTGAAGTGGACCAGACAAACGGTTGAAAATGGACAATTTTATTTTCTTTTTGTTCAGGCCTCCACTCCACCTCACCCTTGGCGTCCCCGAGGGGCTGCATTTGAAAAGTTCCCGATTGGCCTTTGGTGCTCTGGTTTTTCAGAGGGAAGGAAAACACCTATTAAAAATGTTCGTTCCGGGCGGATGGTTGCTTCCAGCAGCCTCTGGTGCTGGAGTAATGAATCTAGAATCCTCGGTCCTTGCCCAAATTTCAATGGCTAGTAATTAAATTTCCACTAACAGTTTGTTTTATCACCTCGGTTAGCTTGTTGACATATAATAGGTGCTGCTGAGAGGTACAGCTAGTTAATGATTTTCTTCTACATATTGATATTAGTACCTGGAGTGGGAACATCTCCTCTTCAGAATATGATTACTATTTTGAAATCTTAAGCACAGGAGGGAAATCCGTTTCTATAAATTAAACAAGAAGTTCTGAGAACTTCTATCTTCCGTTCCCATCCAGACACTAATGCATCTCATTTACTTTGTGCTGTTCCCAGGAGTTATCTGTGTCATGCAGGCCAACTCGTGCATGTCGCATTAACTATCTATTGAAAAAAGCTCCAAGTGTGCTGGTGACAGCGCCCTGAGCTGGGATGCAAGGTGGGGAGCAGAACGGAGAAAATTCATCACTGTTCCATTGCAAGTTGCTTGGCTATTTTCCTTGGAAGAGGAAAAGAGCCCGTGTCAGCTAAAGATGGAGCTGTAACAAAACCAATACAGCATTCACGACGGCCTCCAAGCCCATGCCAGCGGTCCTCTGTTTCTTTTGCCCATCCTCAAACTACGAGACATCAATTGTCTCCGAAAACCAGTGGGGGGAGGGGGTTCTATGCCAGGCACTCGCTCCTGAAGCGGATAAATTATTTGGGATTCGTTATTGATGTGAACGACTCTTCTGATGGAAAGCCTGGTGTGATTCTTTGGCGGTGGGTTCGGGAACGCACACGCCCTGGCCTCTGTCTCTGATGTCCGGGGCACGGTCTTTCTGTTACAAATGCCGGCATGGGGAAGGAGGGCCATGCAGAGCCGGCTTCATCTCCAGACTGGCCGCCCCTTAATGTGTGTGGCTTTACACGAACTGACAAACATGTTCCCCGCATACCCGAGAGTGACAGCTACGGGGTAAAGGGGGGACAGATGTCCTGGTCTGAAAATTCCTCTTGTGTGTCGAGGATGCCAGCCACCTGGAGCGGTGATAGGCACTGGTGTGTACAGGATCTGAAACGGAGTTGATGTGGTGTCATTTTGGCTCTCTTAGAACCTGGTTATCGCTCGCCAAGACTTCACGTCTGATTAGTCTGCTTGGAGGGGACGGCGGGCTTTAGCAGCCTTCCTTCCCAACACTCCCGTCAACGTCAGATATTGGGTGAAAGAATTTAAGATGAAGTGTCACCTCTCCCTATCAAATTCCTGCGTGAGCCACCCCCGGAGTCCAGCGCCTCCCTTGGAAAACATGAATCAAGGCGGGGAAATGAAGTTTCGCTGGCTTCAACCTGGTGATGCCTTCTGTGCTCCCATCTTCCTGGGTTAGCATCTCCTGGTTGGCTCTGGGCTGTCTCCTGTGAGTTCTCTTTGTCGGCCGCGCTGGTGGGGAGCAGGACATCGGTGCCGCCAGCAAGCACCGCGAGTTTGCAGCCCGCAGGAAGGGTCCAGCCGCTGGTGACAGGCAAGGCTGCGCCTATTGATATCCTTCTCTGGATGTGGGGAAACCATCCGGTAAACTGCTGACAACGTAAACCCTCCCCAACCGCCCCCTTTTTACCACCTCGGGTACTTTTGCCACTGTAGCTCCAGGGTCCCTGGCAAAGACCAGACCACACAGGGTGTTTTAGGGCCCCGATCCTGCCAAGTTTCCTGGCAAAGGAGGGAGGCTGCGTCCTGTGCCAGCTTCACACTCTCAAACCCCTCCGGCTGCAGTGGTTGTTCCTATAGTCCCACCCCGAAGAGAAAAGATGTGAGACAGCAGGCCATTAGAAGCAATATGGTGTCCAAGAAATGTCATTGGCATTGATTGGTTCTTCCCCTGGCAAGGGCCTTCTCAAACTCATCCCCCACTTCCCACCCTGTGGGCGTTGAGTGCTTCTATGATGCCCACACCTCTCTCTCTCTCTTTTTTTTTTTTTAATAAGTAAATTCCATGCTCAAGGTGGGGCTTGAACTGACAACCTGGAGATCAAGAGTCACATGCTCAACTGACTGAGCCAGCCAGACGCTCCAATGATGCCCCATCCCTTTTACCAGGAACAAGCCTATAAACTTAATTATAGTGGCATATCAGGAATTCAGTGTATGGCCCTCAATCCTAGCTGATCTGATTTTAAAAGAAGAACCGGTAAAGACCAGTGTTTAATTTGGGAGAAATGAGTATCTAATGGTGGAATTGCAGCCCCTGGAAGATCTGACAGTTTGGAACCCTGGTGAAATATTTATCAGGGTCTGTTGGATCATACTCTCTGAACATTGGGAACATGGGGAGGGTAACATCAGACTTGCTTCTTGCTCTTGTCAGAGCTACAGGACGGGATGTTGAGGACATGCGGATAGTGCCACACAGGCAGTAAACTGTGTGACATCATGCCATCATTTTCTGTAAGAGGATGTAGTTGCGCTTAGTGAGTGAAGTCAAGACCTTCAACTATTTAGTCCAGGAAGCAGAATCTGCCAGCTGACATTGCAACAGGATTTCTGGTCCATGAAGTTCCATGTAGGCTCTAAGGAATGCTTCTGCCCTTTGATGCTCTGTCCTCAGCCGGAACAAGGTGCTCACCTTTGCTTCCTGTATCAGACAGAGCTGGGTTGGGGGAGACATAAGCCACTTTGTAGATTTTAAGAGGAAGGTGTTTCACACAGGGTTAAATATGAAGCCATTAGAAGAGCTGCAGGAGCCAGTTCTAGCTGGCACCAGGAGCGACTCCTAGAACATCACCACAGAACTGACCCTCCAGGGAGTGGCTGCTTCTGCCACTCCCGGAGAGGCGGGAATCAGGAGACCGGCACTGGGATCAGCCCAAGAGCACATCCTCGAGGTGTGAGCCAGGAATCAGGGAGCACCCTCTGACACATCGGCCTCTCACTTCCACCTGGGGCACTGGGGGTCTGTGAGGAAAAGCCCAATATTTCTTGCCTGTGCTTGCCAGGGGCAACAGCCAAAGGGAGGAAGATGCGCCCCTCCCCGCTGCACCTTCCAAGTCTCGTGCGAGTGTCTATAATTGGCAGAACGGGATGGACACCCAGAAGTCCAGCTGCAAAGAGATCTATAATGTTGGGTTTTTCAGGCTCTCCAGTTTGTCAAGAAAGAAACAGAAAAGAACGCCAAGGGTGATTCACCATATAGCTTCCTGCTTTATCCCTTAGCACCGCTGAGACAGGCAGGAGCACCCCAAGACTTCAGTAACCTCGAAAGAGGACAAAAGGGCAACAAACATAAAAAGTGTAAGGAATTCAAACAGCCCATGTCGCTTCCCTGTTCACACTCCTGCTAGTGTCTTCTGGAACATTCACTCTGGCCCCAAAGGTTAACACCTCTTCAGAGACATCTTGCCTGGGTTCCCTACACCTGATTTCTTCCAGGTATAGAGAACCTAGGTGACAGGCTCTACCCCTTTCACCTGCACTGCCTTCTTTTCAGTTCGCAGTAATAAAGATAGGGACTCCCCGCCCCTCCCACGTCCTTTTTACCTATTTCCCCATATAGTAGCTGTGCTGCTTCCTCTGGTATTGGCAACTGGAAATGACTCGTCCTTCAGATGAAACCCACTTACTAACCAAGGTGGTTAGGATAGTATAGATAGGATAGCAGGGGTATATTGGCTAGGATGCTTTGGGTTGCAAGTAGAAAAAATAAGCCAATCAAACCAGCTGAAAAAATGACTTAGATTTATCATTTTATACAAAGCCCAGAGAAGGTAGACTTTACGTACAGTTTGATTAGGGAATCAACTCTATTTCTCTGCATTTCTCTTGGCTTTACCTTCCTCTCTGTGTTGGCATAGGCTGACTTCCCTCACGGCCACAAGATGGCTGCAGAAGCACTAAGGACAATATATTCTTCATTCACTCCAGAGAAGAAGGAAGGTATCTTCCCCAAATCACCCCTCAATGGGCCTGCGTTTCTCTCTGATTAAATCACCTCCAAACTGGTCATTAGAGCCTGACCTACACCTGCTGTTCTCTGACCCTCTTATGTTGCAGATGGAACCAATTCCACCCCGTTGATTTGCTTGTTACCCTCTGGGGAGGGATGGAATTGAGCTGGAATACAACCCACTTGCAGAGGCTGTGGCAGGCTTTCATCTTGCAGCCCTGGGAGCCAAACTGCACGCTGACCACATGTTGAGCCTAAGATATGAACAGCTGGAGGCACGGGCATGAGCATCAGGGGCAGGACTGCCCATTTGGTGATTGTGGGTGAAGCTGGTGCTGAGGGGTGGGCAGAATCAAAAGTTGAGCTCATGGGGCTCCCAAACAGCCTGTGTCCTGGCCACCATCCCCCAGCTGAAACACACGTGGCTTCAGAACACAGGGAAGCAGGTTTCTTTGTGTGCTGTGCCCCAACATCAAACTTGAGATCCTTTCCCTTTCCACCCAGGGAACACCTGCAGGAAACAGAACGAAAAAGATCTACATTTGGGGTGAGGTAGACCAAGTTTTAACCTTGGCTGTGCCACGTAGCAACCCTGTAAGAGGTCAAATAAGTACTTTCTTGAGCCTCAGATTCCTTATCTACAAATAGGCATCATGATACCTCCTAGTTAGTAGGATTGCTGTGAGAACTGAACAAATAATGTCAGCAGATAACCTGGAACAATGTCTGGCATACTAGTGTTTCTTAACCATCTCTTCCCCCTCGACTCCTAAGGAATCAAAAGGGGCACCAACCTGTTTTGGTTTTCTGGCTGCCTCTAAAGCACCAGCTACCCTCGTTAGAAGTCCAGGACACCTGCTGTTATTTGGAAGAATGTGGACATCGGGCGACCAGTCAGTATTGAAAGCCTATGATGTCTGTGCCTAGTACTATTTAAGGTGCTGTGGCGTGGGCAGAAGTATGGGAAATTGGTGGTCTTTGCTTTTAAGGAACTCAGCTAGGTCACCTCGGTAAGATTTATGCCAATGAGGATCCAGGAAATTGTGTCTTTGGGCCTCTTTGGCCTCCTATGATCTTCCGGATCAATGTCAAGGTTGGAATTGTACTGTCCTTGTAACTGTGGAAGATAGTCATAGTCATGTGATAGTGTGCGCTCTGAAATGCTTCCTTCATTCTGAAAAAACTGTAAAGGTGCCCAGGTTTGGCCACAGGGGTTCTGAGCTCAGCTGTCCTCACCTGACTTCCCAGAAACCTCTCTCATTTCTTTCCCTCCAGCCTCGTTCCCAGGAACATTATTTGAGCAGCAAATTCATGGGCTAAGGTTATTAGAAGTCAAATGCTTAAAGAGTTTATAGTCTGTGATATTGGGTTGTTAATAAAGGACTCTTAAAGACTCAAATTCCAGCTGATGACTTACTTTATAACCTCTGAGTTGAGAGACGCTCTAGAGCATATGACCCAGATCTGGCCAAGGAAATGATGTTGAGGATGGTGATAAGGTTACTAAAAATAATACCTAGTATGTATGAAATACTTGCTATGTACTAAGCAGTGTTCTAAGACCTTTATATACTGGCTTAGTCGAGCCTCACAGCAACCTTATGAGACAGGCACTGCTACTATGATGGTTTTATGGGCATTAAAATAGAGACACAGAATTTTCCCAGGCTCACACAGGTAATAAGTAGAAGAGCCTATGTGGGAGCTCAGACCCTGAGACCTTCTATCCACTCCTGTCCCTCTATGAGATATGGTGGGAAATCTGCTGGGGTTCCAAAGGAAAAATTTTCTCCATGACAAAAAGAGTGGCAGAAGGAAAAAACCCATTTGCCCCCTTCTCTCTTTCCTTGCATGTTCTTGAGCTAAGGAGCAGTGGCAGCCATCTTGTAACCATGAGACAACAAGCTTGAGGACAAAAGCCAAGAAGCTCAAGGCAGTGGAATAAGAATGCAAACAGCCTGGTCCCCTGATGACGGTACTGAGTTGCTAAACCAACCCTTGGACCACCAATCTCCGAACTTCGTTTAAATAAACAATTAAAATCCTTGTCAGTAAGCTATAGTTGGTCAGATCTTCTGTTACTTGAATCCAAAAGCTTCCTAACTGATATAGAGGTTTTTCATGGTGCAGCTTGAAAAACCTCTCCACAAGGGCAGACTTAAGCCCTGCAGCTTTCCAATAAAGAATTCTAACCCTCTGGCTATTGGATTACTGATACCAATTAGGGTCCGTTATTTTAGCAAACTTGGCAACAAGAATATTATCTTCAAGAGTAAGAGTTGGAAAAATATCTTGTGGTCACGGTTAGTAATACAAATGTAACTTTCCCAAGTAAACTTGAACCCAGTTTCTGCAATGACCCAGTAGGCGCTCACCATGGAAGTGGTGATGGTGGGGCAGGGTGCAGAGCAGAATCAAAGAGCCCCACCAGAGCACTCTTCTTGGGGAGCACCGTCAGCATTTTCTCTGAGGTTCTGAGTCATTATCCAAGAGAGCAAGGCCAGAGAGAGCTCTGAAGAGCCCTTGTAAGTTCGCAATTCTTTGATGGTGATGATTCTCAGCTGAAGACCCATCCCCCACCTTGGGTTGAAATCTGGAATATCTACCTGCTTTACACCCACACTGGGGGCAATTATGAATTCAGCACAATTCAGTCAAATCCAACGAAACCCACACTATTGGATACAGCACAGTGTGGTGCGGCACAACGAACCCCAAGGACCAACACTAGAGCAGATGTGTGTGCGTGCACACGTGTGTGTGCGTGCATGCGGGCAATGAACCTTATCTTAGCTGCACACTCCTTCCCTCCTGGGTGATTTTTTTTTACCATCAGAAGACTGCTACCTTCCTCATCAACAGCTTTCTCCTCCAGGGCACTCGGAAGAAGTTGCAGTCAACAGAGGAAAGGCGCGTCCTCTCCCAGTGGGCCCTGCCAGGGTCTGAGGTCCAGGGGCTTCTCAGCTTGAATGTCACCAGGCTTTTGTCTTCCTTCTATAAGCCGATCACTCATATTTCTATATAGACATTTTAAAAACACTTGACTTTTTACAACACCACACATCATTCAATCCCTTTTTTCCCATTAAGACATTATTCTGTAACGTCTCTTTGCTATTTTTAGGACCATTGATTTCTTTTTGAATCATTCTGCCTGCGTTACTCGTGATGTCCTCAGACAATACTTTTGGTCTGACTCTTCTATCGACACCTAGCAGAGGCATCCTGCCGATCAGTTAGCAGACGCAGCAGGAGGGATGGGGCTGGGGAAGGAACCTCAGCTCCCTGGCCCCTCCTCTTCTTCCCCTGCAGAAATAATCATGATAACAATAACGACACCACCGCCCTGCATTTACACGGAACATTGTACTTTTCAAAGAGCGTGCACCTTTCAATGAACAACACATAATATCTTTCAAAGGATGAGAACAGAACAGTATGCCGGAGGAAAATTTTTGATTGGGATAGGCAAGGGTGGGTAGCAGTACTTGTACCCTGGGCTTTTTCCTTACTGGTTTCGCATCTCTCTTGAGGAAGGGAAATCTATTCTGTTGATCACCTCATTTATTCCCAGGTCTGGTCCTGTGATTACACTACTGCTCTGTACTCCTTGGCCCAAGGTGGGCGGCGGCGGCGGGGGGGGGGGGCAATTGCCTGCCAGCCCTCAACACATCTGAGAGCGTAGAATTTTCTAAAAGCCCTTATACTCTAAAGCAAGCAATCTCCTCACTGTCTAGGTAATTTGGATAGCCGTCAGATGCAGGGTGTTCACACAAAACTTGCTCTAGGGACTCGGGGAGAGGGCTTGCATTGGAAGGTAGCTGTGGCACAGTGGAAAGAGAGTGGACTTGGTGTCAGGCAGCCTGAGTTCAAATCTTGACTCTGCCGCTTACCAGCTGTGCGACACTGGAAAGGGGAAATGGCAATACCCACTCTGCTCGTAATGAAAGTTAAATGACTCGAATGTATGAAGAAGCACTTGGCCTGTTGGGAAGTGACATATAAACACAAGGTTGCAACATGAGGTGGAGGAGGGAGCTTGGGGTTTATAGCCAGGCACTCCTGGCTCTGAATCCTGGCATTGCAAATTTCTAAGAGCTCAATCCTGGGCAAGTTCCTTAGCCTTTCTGAGTCCTATGTTCCGCATTTGTAAAATGGGGGCTTACAGAATAAAGATGAGCAATGTGGAGTGCACAGCACAATGAGCCAGGGTCCTTCCCTTCCCTGACCTTCAGTGAGTGAGAGCTGCTTTCGCTCCCGCTGTGACCCATCTCTCAAACCTTGGTCCAAGTTCCTTCATCACTAGAAAGGGAGAGACAAGCACAATGACATGTCCATAAATAATAATGAAAGATTTTTCACATCAGCTCATGCTGGGTACTCCAGACAAGTTAACGCAGGTGGATTAAGCTGTCTGTGAGCCCTCTGCCCTTGGGAAGCTGTTTAGGGCAGTGACCACAACAAGTTCAAGTAATAATGGTAAAACATAAAAAGATAAGGGCAGATTTGCAAGTGAAAATGAGAGCCTTGCCGCAAGGGGATGGAAGTTTTCACCTTTGCTCCCCTGGGCTCCTCACCTGCATCAACGTAGTAAGGGTCTGTTCAGAGTTGACCTCTTTTTGTCTGCTCAGAGTTTGGTGGGTCCCATTCCAGTTTTAGCAGGCTGGATGAATCTTGAAGTGAAAAGTGACATTTACTGCAATGTTTCAACCGCTTTGAGTTTCACATAGCTCACAGACTCGCGGGTCCGCGAAGGACTGTGTGACGGAGTGTACGCTCTTCCCGAGTGTGTGTTGAGCGCAAGTAACGTGAGAAAAGTTGGTTGTGGTTTCAGATAGGTAGACTAGAAGACAAGACAACGCAGAAAGTCTTCGAGCAGAATGGCTGCTTCACCACTTGTCGCAAAACTAGTGGAATCCAAAGGTGTTTACTTTCAATTAGAAATATAGGCATTAATTGGATCAAGTGTCCACAAAGACTCATTTCAATTGGTAATATTACAATTGAGTAAATTCCTGATAGAAGTTAGTACTTATGCTACCAAAAGGACATTTAAGAGAGTATCTAGAGCAACTTTCCTCATAATATTCCCAAATTGGAAACAACTTAGACGTCCATCAACAGTAGAATGGGTCTATTCATACAATAGAACATTGCACAGCAATATTGCACTGGTAAAGTCAACAACATAATGTTGAGTGAAAGAAGCCAGATATACAAGAGCACATACTATAGATATTATTTAACTTATATGAAGATCAGGAACAGGCTACATGGATGTTTGGTGACAGAGGTTACTTTTCGATGGTGGCAGTGAAGTACCGACAGGGAGGGTACACGAGGAAGCTTGTGTGGTGCTGATTTAGAAATACCTAATTATGGCCTCCCTGAAAAGAGAGTCAGAAATGGGATAAATTTAATCGCTTCTCGGCCTTTTGGCTAAGATCAAGTGCAGAAATGGGATAAATTTAAAGGAGCCAGTTTCTCTCAATTTGTGGTTTCACATTTCAAAAAAAGATTTCACCTGTGGCTACATGAACATAAATTCTGAAAGAAGCCCAACGTTCATACTCATTTCAATTCATTTATTTCTTTTTAGCCTCTAAAATTCTGTGGTATGTAACAATCATTAATAGCTAGTTGAGTTCTTTTTTTTTTTTTAAGATTTTATTTATTTGAGAGAGAGTGCATGCCTGAGCGGGGGGAGGGGCAGAGGGAGAGGGAGAAGCAGGCTCCTCCCTGAGCAGGAAGTCCCACGAGGGGCTCTATCCCAGGACCCTGAGATCATGACCTGAGCTGAAGGCAGACGCTTAACCGACGAAGACACCTGGGTGCCCCGCTAGTTAAGTTCTTTTCAATTATTTATGTAAGTTTATGTTAAAATGAGCCATTTGCTGGCGAGCCATCATTTTGTGATGTGGTTAACCCTGAGTCGACCAAAATATTAGTGGTACAGATTCACTAGGTGAGATCCAACCAAAGCCTTCTCCCAGCTCAGGTGTCTGGGAGACTCAGAGACCTGGGGCTGGGCCACAGGCGCATGTGAGGCCTTGGTTCTTGACTCCCACTGAACTTCATCTGCTCTTTGGACTTGAGGCCTTTGAACTAAAACGTGCCCTTGCAAGAGTTCCCGGCTTCCTTGTTTGGACTGGCGAGGAATGAGAAACACCATTCTTATGGTATTTCAGGATCTTGTCTTCCTGTCCAGTCCCTTAAGGAGGAAGTTCAGAAAGAGGCAAGGGTTCACGCCAATCCCACCATTTACAGGCCATCCGGCCACCCCTTTGCCTCAAGCACGTCTCCCCTGAGAGTTTCCCTCTGCCAACCTGAGCCCCCTTCACATTGTTTTTCTAATACATGTCAGTACCTTTTTTTATTTCTTGAAAAAAAAAAAAAGCAAGCAAAACAACCTCCAGAAGGATTTTTCTATTCTGACTGGAAATTTTATCATTTGTTTTAGCACAAATAATATCACAATAATAAAAACCTGGTAACTCTAGCAAGAACACCGTGTTGTATAATTAAAATTTGCTAAGACAGTAAAGCCGAAAAGGGTACATATGTGAGGTGATGATGCATTAGTTAACTCGACAGGGGGATCCTTTCGCAATGTATACATATCCCAAATCATCACACCGCATGCTTTAAATATCTTACGTTTTATTTGTCAAGTATACCTCAGTAAAGATGAAAAATTAAAAATTAAAAAATTAAATAAAAACCTTGGGCATTTGGGGTACCCTATGATTTTCAAAACCCTGCAAAACAGGTTACAGCAGGCATTATTTCCCCCACTTTAAAAAAGTGCAAAACAGGGGCTCAGAGAGGTTAACAGACTCACCCAAGTTCTGGCAGTGCGATTGTAGGGGAACTAGGGCTGAAATTTGGGTGTTCTCATCGTGAGCCCATTCGCTCCTTCTCCTTGGTCCCCCTCTGCCTTTGCTGGCTTTGGAGGTGGGGACTTGCTTTGGGAGTGAGAAAGCCCCAAGTGACCGGGGAGGTCATACTAAGAATTTGCTTCGGTTCTTATCAAGGGCCCGGTGTGGCCTCTGAGGCCTGCTCTGTATCCCAGGGCCTGGCACACAGCTTGAAACAGGGCTCCTCAGTAAACGGGTACTGAAGTGAATTAGCCACTGGTGCTGCAAGTTTAGTACTCCTGAGCTCCTAGCAAGGGGTGAAACCATAGAGCAGGGAGGACGGATTAGAGACTCTGCAGTCCCCTTGGCATTTTCTAATAATAACAATTATTATTGTTATTATTCATTGACAGCTTACTGTGTGCCGGCAACTTGAAAAATTTTACATGGGTTATCTCAGTAATACAATGATTTTGTGAAATGGGTAGTTTTTTTATCACCGTTTTACAGGTGTGGAAACCAGGGCTCAGATAAGTGGCTTGCCCGAGGTTACTCAGGCTGTAGGTGGGGGTCAGGAGTCAAACCCAGTCAGTCCAAGGCCAGAGACCATGCTCTTAGCATCTGAGTGGGTCCCCCCCACAGAGAACCTGTCCCAAGGCCAAGGGGATTTTCAGACAGCCCGAGGCTTCTGGTTACCTGTTCTCCAGACTGATACCCCAGCTCCCTCAACACATTCACCTCCTTAGCGTTTGGGTGTTCCTTCCATTCCCTGCCCCTTCCACTTGTCACTTGCTTATCTGCTTTTCTCATCCTTCCTATTTCCCATGTTTTACTCATTTATTTAAAGATTTTATTTATTTTTTGGAGAGAGAGAGAGACAGCATGAGTGGGAGGGGCAAAGGGGAAGGGAGAGAGAGAATCTCAAGCAGACTCCACGCTGACTGTGGAGCCTGACGTGGCACTCCATCCCAGGACCCTGAGATCACAACCTGAGCCGAAACCAACTCAGGTGCTCAACCGACTGCCCCACCCAGATGCCACTATTTCCCATGTTTTAAAAGGTGGTCTCCTTGTACTTTCTTTCTTCTCCTCCTCTCTGTCCCTAGCTTTTTCTCTCACCTCTCCTCCTTTACTTCTTGCCTATGCCTCCCCCCACCAGCTCTCTCTTTCTCCTGCAGCCATGTTGGCACAGCCATAAGTTATAGTCAACAATCATCCGGAGGTGAGTTGAGGTGGCCCCGGAACCATCCGTCCCTTCTCCCATGCAGGATGAGTCAAGCAGCCCAGGAGGTCACCCGTTCCTATTTCCTGGGCACACAATGGTGAGGAGAAGCAGATGTTCACCGAACACTCACACTGCAAATGGAAAATACAACTGGATGAGGACAACTGAGTAAGACTGGCCCCAAGCTAGCCTGGGAACGGTCCTAGCTAGCGAAATCTGCAGGAGGACTTACTGCCACGTCTGACACTGCTGTAGGTGGCCTCACTGTGTATCGCATATTCACAACGATCCTCTGAGGTGGGTGCTACTATCAGTCTCATTTTGCACATGAGGAAACTGTACCATCAAGAAGTTCAATGATTTGCTCAAGGTCACAAAGCTAGTAAGGAGCAGGGTCAGAATCAAACCCTGACGGTGGGTCCCAGAGGCTGTACTGTCAAGCCCTATGGTATGTTGCTGAGAAGTCATGGCAGGCTTTCTTGAGGAGGTGACAATGAGGTGAGAGCTAAGGATAAGTTGAGCTGCGTTCGGGCTGCTGTAACAAAGTCCCGTAGACTGGGTGGCTCATAAGCCACAAGCATTTCTTTCTCACAGTCTGGAGGCTGGGAAGTCCAAGATCAAGGTGCGGGTAGATTTGGTTTCTGCTGGGAGCCAGCTTCCTGGTTCATAGATGGTTGCCCTCTCTGTTGGCTGCAGGGGCGATGGACCTCACTGGGAGCTCTTCTACAAGAGCACCAATTTCATTCACGGGTCCCACTCTCATGACCCAATCGCATCACAAAGGCCTTCCTACGAAGTTGGTAGTTAGGCTTCAACATGAAAAGTTTGGTGAGATACAAACCTTCAGTCTATAGCAAGCTGCATGACCAAGTACGCACAAACTGTTGCTTTTCCCTCATGCCCTTGTCAAATGGCAGGCATCCCCAATCAATTACAACACCCCTTTTCTCAGGGACTCAACCTCAGATTTCTCAAGAAGGTACCCCAAGAAGCCGCCCACCCCACCAATGACTAGGAGTTGGCCCCAGAATTGAAACATATTTACGCCCTAGGTCTTGCTAATTCCAAACCAGCAGACAACCTAAAACCACTTTGATGTAGCTTTGAAGTGCCTTCTCCGGGACTGTGAGGCAACCACATTGATTAGGCACTTACTGTGTACAATAGTTTTGCTTTCCCTACATGGAAGTTATTTGAGCTACCTGGATCCCGTCTCCGTTTTCTGGGAACAGAGTGCCAGGAAAGGGCAGAGGGCCCGGCAGTTGGGTGAGCTTTGAGAAGAGTTGTTTGGAGGATGAAAATCACCCGTGAACCTTGCATCAGGCACAGGACTCGCATGTGATTCATAGCCTGTAGACTGCTGCATTGTCGAACCAACTCAAGTTCCATCCCAGGGCCTCTGAGTCCTCATTGACTCACAGCCAAATCGAAATTATGCCCCGAATGGCAGCCATGGCTGGTCCTAAACATCAGCTTTGGAGCAGAGAATTCAAAACATCTGCTCAAGTGCTGACCTCCACACGACATCCCTCCTCGTGTTCCCGCCCTGCCCAGCTGTTTGTGGGCAGAGCCCAGCTCCCTGTGAAAAGCCAGAGCAGAGGCCACTGTGTGATGGGGCGGGAGGCTGTGGTGGCCAAACGGGGCTCCTGGAATCCCTTACACCTTAGACGAATTTTACTTCAGTCCTGCCATTGTTTCAAGCACTCACATCACATATTGTCTTTAAAAAAAAAGTATACATTTAATGCGGTTATACTTGTGTGAATAGATCGGTATGATATAAGTGATCTTTAGTACCCGATAATTACTGCGTGTTAGCCATCTGCTATTCCTGAGGGTTTCTCCAAACCCTTTCATAAAAGCAAAATGATACTCCGCAGCCAAATTATATAACATTAACAGGATATTTTATATGCGAGAGGCTGTATTTCTTTACTTTTCATTCAACTAAAAATGTACACAGTCAGTAACAAGCCATTTCAGCTGCATATTTATCCAAAACATTTCATAGGCAAAAAAAAGTCAAGTGAGAAAAATAACAGTTCAGCCACATGAGGGCTAGAAAAACACATTAGAAAAGGGATCCTCATTACAATAATAAACGAGAGCCCAATTAAGGCTGCCACATGCAGGGCGGGTCCATACTTGGCAGGGAAAGCCGGTGCTTACGAGGTTTTGCCCTTGACTTTGAGAGTGTCCCCAGCACCCTAACCAGCGTTCCCAGACTGGGGCTGCCGCAGCTGCCACAAGACGGACATGAACAACTCCTGCCGGTTTTCAGCCTCACGTTCTGGAAAGTGCTTCTTCAGTGTAAGCAGATCCTGCTTTCCAGGCACGTCTGGACCCTTACCCTTATCACCTCTCATCCTTACTCTTCCAGAGTTTGCCATAGGCAAGCGCACAAGAAGCAGCAGGGCAGAGGGATGCGGAGCTCTGTGTCCCACAACACATCCGTGGCAAGACGCATCTCAACACCCATGAACCTGGGCTCCAACCTCCCTGGTGGGGAGGCATAGTGCATTAGCGTTAGTGGCATTTGCCAAGTAAGTATGATGTGTGGAGCCGTGGGTGGGAGAGAGGGAAGAGCTTGCAGCGGCCTCCTGCAGAGGGATGCAAACTCAGTGTAGTGCTCACGCGGTACTCACCTTGTCCAAGCCTCAATTTCTTCGTATGCAAAATGGGAACATAATACGTACCTTTGGGGTAGTTTAATCGAGATTATATATGCCAAATGTGAAGCACAGTGTCTGGCCCATCAGAGTCACCTAATAAATGTTTGCTATTATTATTATTGTTATTATTATTATTAAGGATTTTATTTCTTTATTTGCGAAAGGGAGAGCATAAGCAGGGAAGGGGCACAGGGAGAAGCAGACTCCTCGCTGAGTAGGGAGCCCAAAGGGGGGCTCGATCCGAGGACCCCAGGACCATGACCCAAGCAGACGCTTAACCAACTGAGCCACCCAGACACCCCACACTCTTATTATTTTTAAGCTCTGATAGAGTTGAGTAAATAAAGTATAACCACATGAAATAGTAGGGAACGGTCATGCAACATCATGGCAGTGAGTGCAAAACACTAAAGTACGGACTAAATGTACGGTGTTGAAAGGTTGGCAGAGGGAGGAGGTGAGCAGAGAGCAGCTGGGGCAGAGCGGGGAAGGCTGCCTGGAAGAGGCGGATTTCACATGATAGAGTCTCTATTTCAGATGCTAGAGGATGCCAGTCGTTGCAGTCCCTGGCAAGGGTGGGGAGGCCTTGGGGAGCTGATTTCTTCCTCAGGGCTCATGCTTACCCCCAGGGCCCCAGCTATCCAGTCAACAGTGGGGTCTATTTATGGTAACTTGGGCCCAATAGACTAGGCTTTCTTCCAGGCACTGGAAGTGGGATACCTGTATGTTGTGTATGCTGTGAACATAGTTAAAATGAGTAAGAGACAAAGGCGTATACCACACATTTTGTAGCAAACGCTGGAGCCATGCTAGATGCAAGCAGATGGCCTTGGTATTTAATGAGCACTTACTGTATACCCGCCCAAAGGAGGAAGTCATGGAGGTACAGAAGAAAACATATTCCACCTCTCCAGGCTTCTGTTTCCTCGCCTATAAAATGAAGTATTCAAAGAAATGATGTCTAACATGACGTCTAGCCCCAGATATTCTATGATTAGTGGTGTGACCTATGCCCTAAAGGGCCGCAGAATTTTGCCGGGGAGAAAAAAGCACAACACACACCTTCCAATGAAATAATAATATTGCAGTGACTAGAGGTCAGGGAGGGAGAGGTTACTGGGGAAGGAGAAAACCTGTAAGTCTTTTCTCTAGTCCGTGGGACATGTACCACCTTCTAAGATGGGGATGAATCTCCAGGGGTACTAGGGAAGGGATGAGTCAAGTTGGAGGGGACAAGCCTAGTGATGGTAGGGGGCCAAGAAGGCCCCTGCCTAACAGGGTTGTTGAAAGATTAAATGAGATAATACGTAAAGATTCAGAACAGTGCCCAGTGCACAGTAAGCGCTAATTACATGTCCAACACAACTGCTAGTGAGTGACGGACATATTGGATTATCTTCTGTTTGAACCGCATCGGTGTAACCCGGATGAAGGAACCCCAGAGGAGCAGCTGGAGGGGGCTGCGGCGGGAGCCAGTGGAGTGGCCGCACTAAAGGATGCACATCCCTCAGAGATGGAAAAGGAAGGGTACAGACCCGGCACGGAGATCCTCTCCACTGAGTTGTTTATGCACAAAAAATTGCTCGCCAGCTCGCATAAACAGCAGAGATTTTGGAGAGCTCTTTAGACAAAATTTGAGTTAAATTGACCTCTTGGCATGATCAGGAAGAATTTCACTTTTGAAGGGAAATGAGTTCTGCACATTTTTTGTCTTTATTATTTTTAGCCAGGGGACAGAGTTGTCTATAGAACTGTCTATGCCCTTCATGCTGTTCCCAAGAGGTGAGTAGGTCCAGCAAACACTGAGTTTCTAAAGATGTCTCCAAACCAAAATGCCAAGAGGACTTGTTAACTTGCCCGGCCTTCTGTGATCAGCTTTCAGGATGTTCTGTGACTCTGAGTAGATTCCCAGCCAAAGATAGTCACACTGATCTCTCTATTCTTTGAGTTCCAATTAATATTAACTGTCGCTATCATTTACTGAGGCTTAACTATGACCCAGGTACCTATATAGCTTATTAAGTCAGATTGTAAATTACACCTTATGAGATAGGTAGAAACTGAGGTCCAGAGAGGCTAAGTAACTTGTCCAAAGTCACACAGCAGGCAGTAGCAGAGCTAGGACAAAAATCCAAGTCCGTCTGATTCTGATTCTCAATAACTCTACCCTCCCGCCTCCTAGATGCTGAAGCTACTGGAGATCAGGAATAAAAGGGCATGTGAGGCAGATGGGGGAGGAAAAAAATAGAAGGGCTTCAACGCTGCCTTGAAAAAGATGAAGGAAGATAAGAGGAGCAAAGAGAACTGTAGAACAGTACTCCCTCAGTTTGAGGGCAAGAGGTACATGGGTCAGAAGAGCTGGTGCCTTGTGCTTTGGCAAGACATGTACCATGGACAGAGGCCACATCCCACAATCCTGAATAGGTAGGAGCCACATGGAGTTGAGAAATGCCTAAACAGGGCACCCCCAGCCTTTGCAACTCAACCATCCGGATTCACTGGGGTCTTGGGGGTGGGAGGGGAATCTCCATCCCCATCCCGGGGATGTCAAGGCCCCAGAGATGGGTGACAGTTGCCCAAGACTGGGGCATCATAGAATGGAAAACCACTGGACATTTGGAAGGAGGAGAGGTACAGAAAATAAAACCCCTCTTATAAGTGCATTATCCGCAAAAAAGCAAAGCAAAGCAAATTTACAAGCACATTATGGAAACTGCGGGAGAGGGAAATCATAGAAAGTTTCTAGTGAACGAGGAAATTGGAAATGGAAATTGGAATCTCCCAGTACAGTGCTGATTATTATTAATTTGAACTGTGTAAAATGTTATTGATAGTGTCTGTTTGTATCTTCTTTCTGCTTTACCTTAGTGATTACTCAAGTATTCAAAAGGCCTCCTTCTCAGCCTCCTTGCCCCAATCCTGTTTCTCCTGTAACATCTTAAATTTCTTAAACCCGAATCCTGCTACATTGGAAATTCTCCTCGTGCCTGGAGAGAGCCTACTGCATACGTGATGTGTTCCTGGTGGGCTGAAACTGTGCTTTCCCTTCTCTGGAATCACTACACGGCTAAGCCTGGAATGGGCACACAGTAAGTGCTCAATAAACGCCTGCCGTGTGATGAACACTTCTCAGTTTTGCCGCTTCTGGTTGCGTGACAGTTCTGAGACTCACATTAAAAGGCAGCAGGAGAAGGCAGTTGGGTCCCAGTTTCTGCCAAGAGGGGGCTCGGGGCAAAGGCCCGTCCCAGCGTGGGTGTGAGTGGGAACGGAGGGTCGTCTCGAGGCTGGGGGAGAGCCTGCCAGGATTTGCCTGACATCTCTGCGTTTTCCCTGAGTTGGAGGCAGATGGAGGTAGGGGTGGGGGAAGCCCATCACGGCCAGGACAATGAAAATAAAGAGCAAGCTTGCATGTCCTGGACCGAGCTGACCCCCTGAGAGACACAAAGATGGCCCAGGGCCGGCCTGGAAACAATTCACTTGGTGTGGACCCCAAACTTGGAGGAAAATTGAAGAGCAGGGCAATTTCCCATTCACGAAGAAAACGAGGAGGCCGGGTATCTTTTCAATGAGTCAGCTGTAGGCAAAGGGATTTATTTATAATATTATTATTTGGTAGAAAAGAACTTACTATGGCCGAATGTAAAAAGTATTTTTTTGATAAGTTAAAGAGATTAAGAAAAATCGGGCCGATTTTGACAGAGAATGGTGTGTAAACGAGAGGTGTTATCAGTGAGAATCTGGCACCAGCTCCATTTTGTTATGGTGAAAAATATCAGTATTATTTACTAAGAAGATTAGGGTTGAATTGGAAGAGAGGCTGGTTGTTGTGTGCAGATGGAGATAAGATAAGGATTTTACCTTCCCTGCACAGCGAAATGCAGCATACACAGCGCTGTTATCTCGGGTCTGGCAAGCAGGGGGATATTAAGATGTACGTTGTAATTACCAGTGGCAGGAGCAAATTTCATAGCGACTATTTTAAACCCTAATAAAACGCCGGCCTTTAATTATACAGCTTTGAAATATTTTTCTCAGTTAATTGCAACGGGGGAAAATAAAATCAACCTCATATTTGAAACTGATTCTCACAGGGAAAGCCCTCGGCCTGGCACTCCAGCTGCCTCTGAGCCCCGCGCTGCAGGGCGAGGGCTGCCTGAGTTCTGAGTTTCCAGGTTCCATCGACCCCCTCCCTCCGTGGCCACTTCCCAACCTTATACGGGGAGGCAGAATAAGAAAGGGTGAAGGCTTTCCATGTAGAATTAGTCCCCCTCCCAGCCCCCCCAAAGCCACATGCTCATTCTTTCCGGGGATGAAGCCTGATTTCTAGAAGCGGGAGGCAGGTGGGTGCAGGAGAGAAGAAAGGAGGGCTCCCACAGGCCAGGAGGGGCTTCTACTTCACAGAGGTAGCCCCCGGGGGCTCCAGCGCCTGGAGCTCAATGCTGTGTGCCCCACAGGGTGCAAGTGAGGCTGGGTGCTTCTGGGTCCTGCTTTCAGATTCAGAGATCAGAGTCTAGTGTCTAAGTCCTCCCTCCCCTGTGCCCTACATTATTGATAATAATAACAGTAGTAGTGGTCGTTGTTGGAATAGCTCCTACATGCCAGGCACGGCCCGACGTACCTTTTAGCCCATGTACACTTCCCAGCAGGAGGCAGGCACCTCTATTACTTACACTTTTGCCCTAGAGTTTAGAGTATTGTTCCTGAGGTCCAGAGAGGTAACGTAACTTGTCCCCGATGCCCCCAGCATGGCCATCCGGGTCCATCTGATCCCAGGACCCTGTTCCTCATCATCAAGGACAAACTCATCTCTCCATCTGTCCTCCTCTGTTCCTCGGGTCACCAATTCCCACCCTTGGCGGACATCCGTGACCTGGACTCCCTGTTCCCGTCACCTTCCGAGCCCTGCACCTGTGCCCTGGCTCAGAAGCGGCAAAGACCCTCATTGTCTGTAGGATGACCACCCAACATCACACCTGCCCCCAGGGCCCCCCCAGTCTGGTCTCAATTACCTTTCTCACTCATCATCCCCTTCTTCTTCCTCACAGGGACCTTCCAGTCATGGAGGGTTGACCTACTGTTCCCTGGCTGCCGGAAGGAAACATTCACGTCTCCTCACCTGGAGCCCCTCGAAGCTTCTCCCCACTCAGCTGCTCTTCAAAGTCCATCCAAACTGGTCTGCTTCTGAGCCAGACCCCGCCCAGCCACAGTGCAAGGTGCTCTGTGCTCCTCCCTGCCCGCGACTGACCCTCTCGCAGCACTTCTTTGCATCGTTTAGAACAGAAGTTCCCGAGGACAAGCCTCGGCTCTACTTTGCTCCCCAGGCACACACACCCCATCATCTGAGGCTCTAATACTATCTGCCTTGTAATGATTGTTCGTTACCCTTTCGTTTGTATGCTCCACTTTGCCCAGTGGATTGTAAACTTCCTGATGTCAGGAACAATGCATGAGTTCCTTTTACAATCCCAGCCAGACTTGCCAAGGTGCCTTGTTGGGAAAGGAGCTTGTTGTGTATCTGGGTCCCCTGAGGTGGGAAACCCTATGGGCAAGGGGGCAAGAGATGGCACAACCCTAATTCATTTGTGTCCCCTTTCATCTCATGACCCTAATCTCCTCCTATGTGAAACGGGACCAGTAACACCTACCCCACAGAGTGTGGGGCATCTGGATCCAGTGATGATTCAGGGTGAGGAAAACTTGGTCAGGAAGCACACACACCTGGAGGGTTGGTAAATAACCACCTCCTTCCCAGGGGCTGACAGACCCTTTAAAGTCCATTTTGTTGGCTGGTACCAAAAAGATCACTCAGTTTCCACAGCTGGCCTCCGGGCCCTGGCCACACACCTTGCTGTGGGGAGGAAAGAGGGTGCTCCCCTGTGGGTGTGACATCTGTCAGCCCACTGATCGCCAGGGTTCACTTGGCTGCTCTGGCTGGCTGGGCATGTGTCCCCTTCCGCCCTCACTGTTCCATGTGCATCCCTCCTGAAGCTGCTTGCTGGGTCGAAGAGGAAGACGTTCTTCAGTCAGGGGTATACAAGTAACTGTGCTCCCCGGCTGGAATCTCCCAACAAGCTTTCAAGGTCCATTTGTAGGAGAACGTAGGGTAGTCAAGCTTCCAAGACTCCAGACACATCCCAACGAGGCGCCATATACATGTGACAGTCTGATTCTCTTGAAAGAAAGAAAGAAAGAAAGAAAGAAAGAAAGAAAGAAAGAAAGAAAGAGAAAGGGAGGGAGGAAAGAAGGAAGGAAGGAAGGAAAGAAGAAAAGAAAGAAAGAAAGAAAGAAAGAAAGAAAGAAAGAAAGAAAGAAAGAAAGAAAGAAAGAAAGAAAAAGGGAGGGGGGAAGAAGGAAGGAACGAAAGAAGAAAAGAAGAAAGAAAGAAAGAAAGAAAGAAAGAAAGAAAGAAAGAAAGGAAGGAAGAAAGAAAGAAAGAGAAAGAAAGAAAAGGAAAAAAAAAGAAAAAAGGAAAGAAAAGAAATGAAAGGGACTGGATGAGTCCTCCCAGAATCTTCCGTGGGACTGATGTAAGGCAAGGAGAGTGGGGTGCTGAGGTCTTTGCCCACAGGAAAAGGACAGCCCAGTCAGATACTCAGCTGTTTGGATGATTCCCCATTCGGGATCAGGGTTGGAGGCAGGCCCCTCCACCCAGGAAGGGCACTAACTCCACCATGGAGGCAAGATTGAGCAAAGCCACCTAAGGGACCCAGTCGTGGGCTCTTTGTTGCGGAACTATTATTTATGGGAGAAAGTTGCTTTGGGCGGGGGGAGCACAGACAACCATATGTCCTATGTTTCTCCGGTCCCTCTCCTGAACTCCCGGACACGCTCTTCGAGCTGAGCATGAAAGGAATTTTTTACAGAGCAAATTCTTCCTCTCCATGAAGTTACACGTTATCTTCTCGGCATTAATATATTTAATTTCTAACGGAACCTCTGTGCCTTACAGCGCCAACCTTTCTGTCAGATACTGAGTGACCTACAAATAGATACTTAAATATACCAGGAGCCCCGCACCCACCCCAAGAAGGACACTTTCCTGCAGGAAGGAAGAATTCTTTGGTCCACAATGATTGTCACCATCAATACAAACATTCATCAAGTACTGACTAAATGCACCCATTTGTAAGACTCCAGTTTTATCATCGATATCGGTAGCTAACCCCAGTGGAATAATTTTTTTTTTTAATAAGCAAGGCACTGGGTTAACATTCTTTACATGTGGCTTCACCCAATCCTGATAAAACCCTCTGACGTGGGTACTGTTATTACCCCCGTTTTACTGATGAGAAAACTGGGGTTTAGAGAGATGAAGTGACTGACAGCTGGACGCTGAATCCAGGCTTATTCTATTTTTTAAAAAGATTTTATTTGTTTATTTATTTATTTGACAGAGAGAGAGAGACAGCCAGCGAGAGAGGGAACACAAGCAGGGGGAGTGGGAGAGGAAGAAGCAGGACTCTGGGATCACGCCCTGAGCCAAAGGCAGACGCTTAACGACTGAGCCACCAGGCGCCCCCCAGGCTCATTGTAAAGCCGCGCTTTTAACCACCAAGTCCTGCAGCTTCCCACGTGCAGGGCCCAGCCCGCTCGAGCTGTGTGTCTCCCACAAGGACCCGTGTGACTCACATAGTTAGTGCGCGCTCGTGTGTGGGTGTGGGTGTGTTTGCAGACTCCCGTGCGTCCCGCTCTTGTCACAACCCGCCCTCTGGACAGCGGTGAGCCGGGCTTTGCGATTTCCCAGCTTTGGGAGGTCAGGGCCCATCAGCCGCGGTGCCCGGCAGCAGCCCGTTAGCCAAATAGCAGGAGCCAGGCGGAACGTGCTCTCGGGCACAGAACTCGGACATTGAATCCCGAGCTGGCGTCTGTCGTGGGCAGCTGCAGCTGGCCCTAGGCTTGCAGCCTTTGTGGGTGCTGGCTGGTGTTGGGGCTCTCACTGTTCCAGAAATGATTAATACTCTGATACTATCTTGATAGCTTTAGGAGACACCCCTCCGTGGACCGGGATGCTACTGGTTGATATAAAATGATATATTTTTTTTCAATCTATTTCATGGTGGAGGTAATTCAGACAAGGAAATGTCTTTGCCTTCTGCTGGAGCTTTATGCAGCTTAGAAAGGGGGAAAAAATCCACAGAGAATGATGAAGAGAATTTTTCAGAGAACTTGCTATATTAGTAACTGGGAGCTTAGAAAATGAAACACTTTCTAAATTTCTGATATTGAACAAATGGCTTTCCCTCCCTCCTGAACGACAGTGGTTATCTCCCCGTCTTCCCAAAACCAGGCAGCCCAAGGGAAGTATGGTGAGATAGAACACAGCCAGGGGAAGATCTGGAAATATTAGAGCGTTTTTCTTATTTTTCACTCAGAAGAAGCTCTGTTTCCTGGTTTCCTTGAGCAATTATTCGTTCTGTTTGCAGCCTGCTTCAAAGGGATGGCAAACATAATTTTAAGCCATAAACAAAAATGAATTTTTAGATTGTATTGTATCTGTGTTCCTCCCACATTTACAATGTTCTTAAGTTGCTTTGTCCCTGGCTAAAGCATATCACAGCCAAAGCAGCTCCTTAGAGGACTTGCGGCCCCTGTGGCCTTCCTCCCTGCCGTGTTTGCTTTGCCTTGGCCACACATGACAAGCTGAGGCCATTAAGAATAGTAAGATTCTGAGAAATTCCCCATGCTTCTCATTTTGCCTCCAACATAGGATTCAACAAAGTCCGAGCCACCCATTTGCCAGTAGGACCCAGTAGCTAGTAGTTAGAAGGGTCTGAGACTGAGGGGGTTTGGTGACAGGGAAACTGTGAACAGAGAACCAAGCTTGAGCAGTTATTATAAACTCTCATAAAATATTATTTTTACCAAAGTTATGTATAGTTTAAAAGAAAAAAATGTAATTCTGTCAGGCTTCCTCTCAGCTTCCTTCTTACACTCCCCAGAGGGCACAACTTCAAATCTTCCAGCAGCTTCTTGATTATTTAGGTCCGTATGTTTAACTAACACGCATACTCTGTTATTTCTAAGTTTTCCAATTTTAGCCACTGTCCACTAACTTCCTACTGAGGGAGATGAGATTTGGGCTGTCTTACACTTCTTCCCACCAACCCCATTCACACCTGCTGCCTTCCCCCCAGCCCTTTCTCTGCCCCATGCTCACATAGTTATATCCTGATTTTTGATGGGGTCGATGTTTAATGTTTACATACTATGATTATCATATGGTTTCTCTCATCTATGGAACATAAGAACTAGGAAGATTCGGGGCGCCTGGGTGGCACAGCAGTTAAGCGTCTGCCTTTGGCTCAGGGCGTGATCCTGGCGTTATGGGATCGAGCCCCACATCAGGCTCTTCTGCTAGAGCCTGCTTCTTCGTCTCCCACTCTCCCTGCTTGTGTTCCCTCTCTCGCTGGCTGTCTCTATCTCTGTCAAATAAATAAATAAAATCTTAAAAAAAAAAAAAGAACTAGGAAGATTGGTAGGAGAAGAAAGGGATAAAGAAACGGGGGTAATCAAAGGGGGAATGAAGCATGAGAGACTATGGACTCTGAGAAACAAACTGAGGGCCTCAGAGGGGAGGGGGGTGGGGGACTGGGACAGGCTGGTGATGGGTAGTAAGGAGGGCACGTATTGCATGGTGCACTGGGTGTTATACACAACTATTGAATCATCGAACTTTACATCAGAAACCAGGGATGTACTGTATGGTGACTAACATAATATAATAAAAAAATATTATTATTTAAAAAAAGTAATTATTTGCTGTGGAGCTATACGTATTCTATGGTTATACTTCCTTTCTTAACTTTCCTTATTTTCCATACAGTTAATAATTCTCTCGGGGCACCTGGGTGGCTCAGTCATTAAGCATCTGCCTTCGGCTCAGGTCATGATCCTAGGGTCCTGGGATCGAGCCCTGCTCCCTGCTCGTCAGGAAGCCTGCGTCTCTCTCTCTTCCACTCCCCCTGCTTGTGTTCCCTCTCTCGCTGGCTGTGTCTGTCAAATAAATAAATAAAATCTTTAAAAAGAATAATTCTCTCTTTTCCTTGGCTTACTATATACCTACCACTAATTCATCTCTACATGTTGTGAAACGTCTCTTGATATGTTCAAAATATTATCAATTTTATTTTTTCCCTAGAAACTTTCCATCTCAAAGCTCTCTATCCTCCTGCTTCAGTCTGGACTGGATATTCCAGAGGCTATGGTGGAGTTAATGCCTTAGGTCTTTCTTATCATTATCTTGGTGATTCCCTTAGTTTTTCTCTTATATTAGATTCTCTGATTCTCATATCTCTGTCTTCCTCTTTCTTGGTTTACTTCTTCAGAAGCTTCGTGGTAAAAAGATATGTAAGATAAGGTGGAGGTGACTTTTTGAGCTCTTATATAAGTGAAAATGTCATTATTCTCCAGCACGCTCGACTGATAGTTTGGCTAGGTATAGAATTCTAGGGTGCAAATAATTTCTCTCCAGCTTCGTAAGCATTTCTGTACCTCCTGGGACTGCATACTGATTCTTGAAAATATTAAATCAACTTGATAATATCAGTGATTATCATAGTGGTAACCTACTGGCAGATTTTTGAGAACTGGAGAAAAATTGAAGGGCAAGAGGTCACCCTTTGGCAGGTGTATATTGATTATGGTAATAAGAATGGTGGCATTAATTTACCTTCTTCAAACTCCCTTCCTTGCTTAAAGACCTTCAATGTCTCTCTGCTGTCTCTAGGATCAAGTTCAGTCTTCTCTAAACAGCCTTCCAAGCTCCTACCCACCTCCCACTTTACTCATGCCTTCTCTAGTCCAGTCCAGAGAAGCTATTCTTCTTATTATTCCCTACTCAAGTTTTCTTTTCACCAGTCAGGAATTCTCTTCCTGAAATTTTCCTTCTTAAAATAAATCCTATACATTTTCAAGGACTACCTCAAAGCTCATCATCTCCATGAGATCTGATTACACTGATGTGCCGTATACTCTGGATTGGTTCACTCAACTTCCCTCTGCAGTTGGAAAGATTAGAAAAATTAAAACTACATTTCTGAAATTTTCTTGCAGCTAGGGTTCTGTTTTTGAATTAGGTTTTGCCTAACTCGATACACTCATGCAAGATTTGGAACTGAATTGATTGATCTGCAATTTGGAATTGAATTATTCCCCATAGCATCTGAAGAAGAAGAAAATGAATAAGGTCTAAAATAGAAGAACAGAGTTTCCCTCCAAGCTGATCCTCAAGGGATTAGTTTGTCACCCTCAAGTTTGACTGTTCGGATGAACCAGGATCTGCCTACTTCATTCATTAGTCACTCGATGCGTATTTGCTGAATGAAGAAAGAATTAATGATCTCTAGAAAGCTACTAGAGATTTCAAGGACTGAGGTATGCATTAATCCCCACCCCCAAAGAAAAAGAAGGAAAAAGGAAAAAGAAAAGAATATTTCAGTAAGCAGACATTGTCCTGGAGAGCTCAGAATCATCACTTACAATGATGGCCAAGGGGTTGATGGAAGATGTAGGGGTGGATGGTTACTTAACCCTGCACATCCCATCTACAGAGTGTCCTCCAAGTTCTGCCTGGCTGGAGGCATTTTTTTTTTCTATTCCTTTTGGAAGCAAGTTTCTCTCCCCTCAAGTATCCTTCACTTCATCTAGTGTCCAGTTCATTTCTCACTTGCAAGTGTCATGGGAATATCACTCTATAACAACACTTGTGTATTCTCCCAAATTGAGCTCTGTGAAGTCCTTCATTGTTCTCCAGGGAACTCATGCATATCTTCCATTGTGTCACTTCTGACACAGAGAAGAAAAAGAGGACTCTGTTGAGAGTGGTTGACAAGGCCAGGACAATGTGTTCCCAAATCAGACAAGTCAATCTTACAGCTGTTCACAAGGAGCTCTTTGGAAAATGGAATTAATCTAAACACCACCTCAAATTTTATCTGTAGGGAGGCAACAAATATATGAACAAATATATAAATAAATGTTTCAAATGATCACTTACTAACTAGCAGTTAATGAAATGACCACTGACTAACACTGTGCTCACCAAAAATCATGGGAACCAGAAAGGATGGAAGAAAGCAGGAGAATCAGAGTCAGAAGCAATAACTAAGTTAAAACATTTCAACGTGACCGAGCATCTATTTTGTGCTGTTTTCAAGTATATTATCTTGTTTATTTATTTTTTTTGAAAGATTGTATTTATTTACTTGAGAGAGAGAGCACATGCAGAGGGAGCAGTAGGCAGAGGGAGAGGGAGAAGCAGGCCGGTCACGGACCAGGGAGCTGATGCAGGGCTCCATCCCAGGACCCCAGATCATGACCCGAGCTGAAGGCCGACACTTAACTGACTAAGCCACCCAGGTGCCCCAAGCACATTATCTTGTTTAATTCATACCTTGTGAGTTATATATTATCAACCCCATTTTGCAAAGGAGGAAACTTAAGAGTCAGAGGAGTTAAGTAACTTGTCGAGGGTCACACAGCTGGTATCTGAACTAGGATTTGGTCCCAAGCATCTTCATTTCAAGTCATGGGCTCATTTTTAGACTTTGTGCAATTATATGGGCCCCAGAATATGAACAGGTGGAGGGAACCAAGGAAGGAGTTGGAAGAGACACAATGTCCATGAATGGTTTTAGGATGGGTGCCGAGGGGAAAGGTAAATGGATGAGCATTGTTTATCCTGGGAAAGGGAATATCTTATGACTTGTTATCAGACTCTTCACTACAAGGACACAGATGGAAGCTGGACATGCAGAAAACCCCATTAGCCAGGAAGAGTCATATGTATTTCTCAGGAGCCCTTTGATCCTGGAAGAAATTCTCTTCTGTCTAGAGCTCCTGGGAGCCTTCCAGAAACTTGGAGGCAAGGAAGAGCATCAGTTCCTTTACTCCAACTCACCCAGAGCACCTCCATTGTAATCAGTTAGGTACATTAGTTTTCCCCATACAAAATAGTTTGAAAACCAATATGGCGCTGTGCAGCTTTGAATCAAGAGTCTCATCAAGATTTCTGCATTTACTGACATATTCATTCACTTGGTGAGTATTTATTGAGTTCCAATTAAATACTCAGCTGTTTTTAGCCTTATGACTCCTAAAAGAAACCACTTACTATCTCAAGAAGCTTACCATCTTAGAGAAAAGACTAGAAGCACACAAGTCAGTTAAGGAGTAAACCAGAGTAGGAATGATCAAGTGCCCCAGATAATGATAGGAGCTATAAAGACTATATTGTGTATATTTTTTTAAGTAAATGGAACAGCTAAATGGCAAATTTTATTTTATGTATATATATATATATATTTTTTTTTTTTAACACACTGTAAATGGGAACTTAAGTCTTTCATGGGAACTGAGATAGAAATTTTGAATTGGAATCACTGGATGTTCTAAAACCATCATGAACAGTGTCAATCTTAATTTGGAGCCCCATCCCCCATCATATCTAACATATTAAAAGGTACTCACACCTGCACTAAATCCATGTGTGTGTGTTTTGTGTCTGAACCATTTTTTCACAAAACGCTCTTTATACTTTAAACATTTTGCGTTTAAAATTATTTGGATAAAAGTAATTCCTTTAAATCCTAATTGACCACTGTATTCTGGCAAGATGATGCTTACCGAGGAATTTTGGGAAGGGGCAAAATATAATTTACAAATATATTTTTTATGAATACTGAAAATAATAATGAAAAGGGATAAAAATATGGTATATTATAGATATTTTATCTCACAAATATTCATTTGGATTTTGTAGTTTTCTTTTAGAATCAACAGCCAATAAATACCTTTTACATATGATTGCTAAAAGGAAAACATGTAGACTGTTGGATTGTATTCAGGAGTCCATGAGTAAAAATGACCTGGATTTCGTATAGAGAACAAAAGTAAGAGCAAAGCTCTAGTAAGTGTATATAGACTATGAGATGGAAGGTTCTTCTACTCACTGTTGCTTCCTCCGTGGAGAATCACACAAAACATAAAAGCACAAGTATAAAAGGTACTGCTTTCCATCAGAATTGGGCCTTCCCCACATGTTGTTGGAATTATTCGGGTGTGGTGATACTCAGAGGCCGGGGAATGGACTTGGTGGCCACTGGGGAGTCCTGCAATGATTGGGTGCCCATCAGCGAGGACACCAATGAAGGACTTCATGCACACTACTTGGCCATTACCAAACAGCCTATAGTTCCTCGCAAAGTGATGGGCGACCCCTCTCCCCACACTGGTCCCTCAACTCTCCACCCGTTTCAGGATGTGCAAATCAAACGAAAATCTTCTTCTTCTTTTTTTTTTTTTTAAAGATTTTATTTATTTATTCGACAGAGATAGACACAGCCAGCGAGAGAGGGAACACAAGCAGGGGGAGTAGGAGAGGAAGAAGCAGGCTCATAGCGGAGGAGCCTGATGTGGGGCTCGATCCCACAACACCGGGATCACGCCCTGAGCTGAAGGCAGATGTTTAACCACTGTGCCACCCAGGCGCCCCTCAAACGAAAATCTTCTAAACACCGAATTTCAGATGTACATCCGTAGTGCTCACCAGCTGAAATATTTTATATTTAAAATTAAATATGTAATGTATTTAAATATTTAAAAATATATTTAAAATTTTACATTAAAATATCTCACCAGAATGAATGCCTTTTACTAATCTCTTGCACACCCTCGGGAAGGCAATGTGGCTGTTCCCCATCAGGACAGCACGGTGGATTCTCACAATCCTTTGCCCGTACCACAGGCAGGGAGGGACAAGGAGAGAGGGAGAACGTGGGCTCCGCCCCTGAGGTTCGAGGCCACTGGGTGGCCGGGCTGCACTGGGTTTGTGGGCAGGAAGCAAGATGATGTGGGAGGATTCAGGAAAGAAGGCTAGGGCACGGTTCTACCCCGAGGGGGCTGTATTTAGTTGGGGAGACACATGCCCTGATGGAACACAACCACCAAGAGGTAGAAGGAAGTCTTGGATCGTGTGATAGCCACAGCGATTCAGGGAGGGGGGCATGGAGTCTCCAAAGACATCGCGGGGATTGCACGAGGCGGCGCTTGCCCCCTGTCCCCACGGGCATGCTCAAGGCTGTTTATCTACCCTGTGGAATCGCTCAGCTTTTTCCAAGTTTCTATCGCGTTAAAGACGCTTTGCACTCTTCCCCCTCCCAGAAATATTGGCAAGCCTCTGTAGTCATTTGTGTTTCTTTACATTATCAAGGCCAGAGGTATAGCTTCTTTGATAGATAATGGCCCTCAGTTAAGACTAGCAAAAGCTATTTTGCTTGCTGTATTAGCGCCCTATTTTAGAATAATCCTATTCCCCTGATTCTTTAGTATTTACAATTTTTGTAAGTACCGATTATATTTTCTAAGTCAAAGTGGGATAAAATTAGTGCATTGTATCCTGTTGTTGCAGCTTTCTGGAGTAGTCAGTCTTACATATTTGAACAATACCACCCCGGTGTAATTTTAAAAGGTAAGAGCTTGATTCTTTAAAAAACACTTAGACGGGCAGTGTGAGCTCTCTGAGGACCCTCACATTAGGAGTGTTTTACATATATCACACAAAAGGAAAATGCGTTCCGAAGGGACTGAGGCTCATCGGAGCTGAGGGCTGAACTTGCTGAATTGTGAAATGGACCCTTCTCTGCCAGCTACACACCGTCAGCCAGGCGACATTTGAGGCCGTCTTCTCTTAATGGGCTTGCGGCTTGGGGAGCAACTGGTGAGAATGCAGGAAGTCCCTGTCAACTTCGGAGCGGCCCTCCTGGGCTTTGGACCTCACTGCTTTGGACGATCTGAAACTCCTGAAATAAGGAATTAGTGACACACAGGGAGCCCTGGCTTTAAGGGTGCTGACAGTTGAGTAGGGTTGAGTAGGGGGAGAGATGAGTATGAGCTGGACTAGTCCAAGAAGGCTTCCTGGAGGAGGAGTGGGACTTTAGCAGAGCCAGGGAAGGTCACTAGGATTAGGTGGGCAGAGCAGAGGACGGAGACAAAACTTGACCATGGGCTTTGATCCCAAGGATGGCCTTCACTTGGCTGTGAGAGACCATCGCCTTGGATGGTCTTAGCTGCCAGCCCCTTGCCTCTTACACCGCGCCGGTGACTTTGCAGAGTGTTCATCTGTGGTCATAGACTCTGCTCTGCCCTCTTTTTGAAATCTTAAATTAAAATAAAAATAAATAAATACATGAATAGAGGAAAATATAACAAATGCCCATGTCATTTCAAACTGGAGAATATTATATCATGTGTCTTTAGATTTTTTTTTTTTTTTTTTTTTTTACTTTAGTAAAACAATTGACCTGGTTGGGGTCAGGCTGTAAGTTCTAATCAGCTTTCCATGGGTTGTGGTTTCCACAGTCAGTTCCAGTTTTACTTTATCTTATTTTACTTTACTTTTTTTTTTTTTTAAGAGCGGGAGAGCAGGGGAGAGGAGCAGAGGGAGAGGGAGGGAGAAAATCAAGCAGGCTCCACACCCAGCCTGGAGCCCAACACGGGGCTTGATCTCATGATCCTGAGATAGTGACCTGAGCTGATATCAAGATGGGGCACTTAACCCGCTGAGCCTGCCAGGTGTCCCTATTTAGATCTTTTTATAATGAAATGACTTTTACAAATAACATATTCTCCTATGTCCCACTCCAGTCCCATCCTCCCCATCGGCAGCCACTATAATGAATTCAGTTTATATACAGTTCATGTCTTTATACTTTTCAAGTGTGTGTGTGTGTGTATTGTGTTGACCTCTTCAAAGATTATTTCCCTTTATTTTTCTTTAATCAGAAAGTGGGTGCTTCAAGTATCAGGCACTAAAATGGGGAACTTGGGGCGCCTGGCTGGCTCAGTCGGTAGAGCATGAGACTCTTGATCTCAGGGTCATGAGTTCAAGCCCCACGTTGGGTGTGGAGTCTACTTAAAAAAAAAAAAAGACTCCATGAAAAAATAAAATAAAATGTTGAATTGGCTGAGTGGAGGTTGGAGGACAGAGGGGACTGGGAAGTTGAAGGCCCTTGATTCATAACCAGTGCCCCCCATTGTTCCTTCCGAAATAGATCACATGCCTACTGGAGCTGTAGTATTAGGAAGAAATTCAGGATCTTGGTGTGTTAACTACTTCTTACGGCTTTTGGCAAAATTTTACAAGAGACAGATGACTAAAGGCATCCTAACACAGAGAAAGGAGGGAGACTGAGCAAGAGAAGCATCGGTGTCTTGCCATCCCCCGGGTCCTCTCCTGATAATCTGGACCAGAGCGCTCAGGACAGTTTAGAATTGCTTAAGACAGAGGCCAGTGGATTGAAGGGCAGGGACTGGGGTTTCTGTTACTTGCATTCAAAAGATCCTAACTGACAGGGTATTCATAAGTAACTGTGTATGTTATTATATACAGGTAGACACGAAAAATATACTGCTCTATGTTCTTGTAAATTCACTTAAATGAAACCATACAGTTTATAATGTTACATAAGTCTTTTTTGCCTCTACATTGTTTCTAGATCTATCCATGGTGACACCTTGAAGTACAGTCCATCCGTTTTAACCCCTTGATAGTAGTTTGTAGAATAAATGTTGCATAATTTATTTATTCCTTTTTCTACAAATGGACATTTGGATTGTTTCCAGTTTTTTTTTTTTTAAGATTTTATTTATTTATTTGACAGAGATAGAGACAGCCAGCGAGAGAGGGAACACAAGCAGGGGGAGTGGGAGAGGAAGAAGCAGGCTCCTAGCGGAGGAGCCTGATGTGGGGCTTGATCCCATAACGCCGGGATCACGCCCTGAGCCGAAGGCAGACGCCCAACCGCTGTGCCACCCAGGCGCCCCTGTTTCCAGTTTTTTGCTATTCTAGTGCTGGAATGAACATTCTTGTAATATTTCCTTGAATACACGCGTAGGTGTTTTTCTACAGTATTTAACTAAAGGCAGGTGGACCCAGGCACAGGATCTGCACATCTCACATTTTGCTGGACGGTGCCAAGTCGATCTCCAAAATGGTTATGCCAGTTTGCATTCCCACCAGCATTGTGCAAGAGTTCTTATTCCCCCATATCCTTTCAACAATCAGAATTTATTTTCTGCTAATCTGATGTGCGTGAAATCATCTCTCATTGTGATTTTAATTAGCACTCCTTGATTACACTTCAGCTGAACCTTTTAAAATGTGTTTTAGGCTATTCAGGTTTCTTCTTACGTGAATCACGCATTTTTCTATTTGTTTGTTTGTAGTTCTTTATTCTAAACAGTAATCTTTTGATTGTTATATATGATGTAAATATCTTTTCCCGGTATACTGCTAGGCTATTCATTTTGTTTATGATGTCTTTTGTTCATAAAGTTTTCCATTTGGATGTCACATTTTTTCAGCATCTTCCTATATGCTTGTCACGTGTGTGTTCTGTGTGCGTGTGTGTCTTTAAGAAAAATCATACCTTACCTTGTGGTCGTAATGCATTTGCCTTTATTTTCTTCAGATAGATTTAAAGTTTTTATTCTTTAATTGATCGAGTTTATTTTTTTTTAAAGATTTTATTTTTATGTAATCTCTACACCCAACATGCAGCTCGAACTTACAACCCCAAGATCAAAAGTTGCATGCTCCACTGATGGAGCCACAGGAGCCCCAATCAACTTCATTTTTAAAAGCAGTTTCAGGGGCACCTGGGTGGTTCAGTCGTTAAGCGTCTGCCTTCGGCTCAGGACGTGATCCCAGAGTCCTGGGATCGAGTCCCACATCAGGCTTCCTGCTCCACTGGGAGCCTGCTTCTTCCTCTTCCACTCCCCCTACTTGTGTTCCCTCTCTCTCTGGCTCTCTCTCTGATTAAAAAAAAAAAATCTTAAAAGCAGTTTCAGGATCACAGCAAAATTGAGCAGAAAGTACATTGAGTTTCCATATACTCCATATCCCCACACATGCACAGCCTCCCACTATCAACATCCAGCACCAGAGTGGTACATTTGTTACAAATGATGAACCTAAGGGTGCCTGGGTGGCTCAGTGGGTTAAGCGTCTGTCTTCAGCTCCGGTCATGATCCCAGGGTCCTGGGATCAAGCCCCAAGACAGGCTCCCTGCTCAGCGGGGAGGCCGCTTCTCCTTCTCCCTCTGCTCCACCACTACCCCGCCCCCCAGTTGTGCTCTCTCTCTCAAATAAAATCTTAAAAAACAACAACAACAACAACAGATGATAAACCTACCGTTGGCACATCATTATCATGCAAAGTTCATAGTTTACATTAGGGTTCCCTCAGTGTTGTCCATTTTATGGGATTTGACAAATGTATAATTAATATATCTAGCACTGTAGGATTGCAACGACTCTTTTCACTGCTCTGAAAATCCTCTGTGCTGGGCCTCTTCATCCCTCTCTCTTTGATAACCTCAGGTAACCACTCATCCTTCTCACTGTCTCCAGTTTTGCCTTTTCCAGAATGTCATATAGTTGGACTCAAACAGTATGTAGCCTTTTCATATTGGCTTCTTTTACTTAGTAATTTGCATATAAGGTTCCTCCATGTCTTTTCATGGCTTGACAGCTCATTTCTTTTTAGTGCTAAATGTTTCATTGTCTGGATGTACCGGTTTATTTATTCACTCCTCAACTGAAGGACATCTCTGTTACTTCCAAGTTTTGGCAGGTATGAATAAAGCTGCTGTAAACATCCTTGTGCAGGATTTTGCATAGACATAAATTTTCAGTTCATTTGGGCAAATATTAAGGATCAGGCTTGCTGGATCACACGGTTAAAATATATATATTTTTTAACAAAACACCAAACTGTCTTCCCAAATAGCTGTACCATTTTGCATTCCCACCAACAATGAATGAGAATTTTAGTTGTTCCATATTCTTGTCAGCATTTGGTGTTGTCAGAGTTTGGATTTTAGCCATTACTAATAGGTATGTAGTGGTATCTCACTGTTGTTTTAATTTTCAATTCCCTAGTGACATATGACATTGAACATATTTTCATATGCTTTCTTGTCATCTGTATATCTTCTTTGGTGAGGTGTTTGTTCAGGTCTTTTGCCAATTTTCAAATTGGATTGTTCTTTTTTATATTGCTGAGTGTTAGGAATTCTTTGTATATGTTGGATAACAGTCCTTCATCAAATGTATATTTTGCAAATATTTTCTCTCAAGCTGTGGCTTGTCTTCTCATTCTTTTGACAATGTCTTTCACAGAGCAAAAGTTTTTCACTTTCATGAAGTTGAGCTTAGTAATTATTTCTTTTATAGATCATGCCTTTTGTGTTATATCTAAAAGATCATTGGGGGCACCTGGGCGGCTCGGATGGTTGAGCGTCTGCCTTTGGCTCAGGTCATGATCCCAGGGTCCTGGGATCGAGTCCCAAGTCGGGCTCCCTGTTAGACGGGGAGCCTGCTTCTTCCCCTCCCTCTGCTGCTCTCCCTGCTTGTGCTCTTTCTCTCTCTCTCTCAAATAGATGAATAAAATCTTTAAATAAATAAAAGATCATTGCCAACTTAATACCATCCAATTTTTCTCCTATATTATCTTCTAGGGGTTTTATGATTTTGTGTTTTACATTTAGGTCTACCATCCATTTCGAGTTAATTTTTGTGAAGGGTATAAGGTCTGTGTCTAGATTTATTCTTTTCATGTGGATGTCCAGTTATTCCAGCAACATTTATTAAAAAGACTATCTTTGCTCCATTTTTTTTGTCTTTGCTCCTCTGTCAAAGATTAGTCAAACCATATTTATGTGAGTCTATTTCTGGGCTCTCTGTTCTGTTCCACCGATCTATTTGTCTATTCTTTTGCCCATGCCACACTGCCTTGATTACTGTAGCTTTATAGTAAGTCTTAAAGTTGGGTAGTGTCATTTCTTTGACTTTGTTCTTGTTCTAAAATATTGTGTTGGGGGCGCCTGGGTGGCACAGTCGTTGGGTGTCTGCCTTCGGCTCAGGGCGTGATCCCAGCGTTCTGGGATCGAGCCCCACATCAGGCTCCTCCGCTATGAGCCTGCTTCGTCCTCTCCCACTCCCTCTGCTTATGTTCCCTCTCTCGCTGGCTGTCTCTATCTCTGTCAAATAAATAAATAAAATCTTAAAAAAAAAAAAGAAGAGGGCATCCATGTCTTCTGGCATCAAGGGAACTTCAAACTAAACTTCAAATATTAACTAAGATATTATTGTGGATTTTTGATGATAATCTGCATCAGATTAAAACAGGCTCCTTTTTTTTGGTTATGAAAGAGTATTTAATTTTTTCAAAAATTTTCTGTATCTGCTAAGGTAATCATATGTTTTTCTCTTTTAATCTGATAAGTGGTCACTTACATTGATTTATTTTCTGCTATTGGTTGATACATTCCTAAGATAAATCCTACTTGATCAGGACATATTATTGCTTTTGAACCCTTCTGAAGTTGATTTGATTTAGTATTTTCCACCTAGGTTTATAAGTAACATTGCCATATCCTTCTTTCTTCCCTTCTTTCCTTTTTCCTTCCTTCCTTCCTTCCTTCCTTCCTTCCTTCCTTCCTTCCTTCCTTCCTTCCTTCTTTTGTCATATGATTTTCTATTATCCTATCATCCTTGTCCATGTAATAAACCTGGTGGTTTAACTAAAGTTAAACTAGCTATATACAATGAGTGAGTTAGTTTTTTCTAATTTTCCATTCTCTGGAACAGTTGTTTTGATGATGGACTTAAGTACCAATTCAATTTATTTAATAATGACTACAGATCCTATAAAGGTAACAATTTTCTTTGAGTCAGTTTTGATAATTATCCATTTATCTAAGTTCTCAAGTTTAGATAAATTCAGTTTTCAAATATCAGTGAAGTCCTCTATAGATTATTTTATGATTAAAAAATTTCTACTACATCTGTAGTTAGGTTCTCTTTCACCATCCAATGTTATTATTTATATATTCCCTCTATTTTCTACTTAATTTATCAACCTGATAGGTGGTGTACTAAAATCTCTCACTGTAATTTGGGTTTAAATTTTTTTTCCTTGTAATTATGTCAGTTTTTGCTTTATATATTTTGAAACTATCTTATTAGGTACATATGATTTCATGATAATTACACCTTATTTGTGAATTGGTTTTGCATTATGCAATGTTCCACTTTGTCTTTTGCCTAAAGTGGTTTTTGTCTGATATGAATAATTATTTTGATTAGCATTTACCTTGAATACCTTTGCCATGCACTTGGCTTCAATATTCTATTATTTTGGTTTGAGGCATACTTGTAAATAGCACATATTTGGATTTAAACAATCTAATGTGATAAACTCAGGCTTTCTGTAGTTGAGTTTTGCCCACTTATGTTTATGATGTTTACTGACATACAGAATGATTTCTGGCATGTTCTTTTTATTTCTTTCTCTCCATGTTTGTCCTTGACTTTCTGCTCCTTTTCTGTTGTTAGATTGACAATGTTATCTCCACTCTTTTTGTTTTCTCTGCTAATTGGAAACTGCATATATTTTTTATTTTGTTCTAAAGATTTTTTTTTACATTTTATTTAAGTAATCTCTATTCCCGACATGGGGCTTGAACTCATAACTCTGAGATCAAGAGTCACCTGTTCTTCTGACTGACCCAGCTGGATGCCCTTATTTTTTAATTATTTTAATGGTTATCCATACTTAAAAAATTTTTACCATGAAATATTTAAAACATACAGATGGTTGTACCAAATAATAATACACTAATCAATGTACTCACTATTCAGCTTCATAAGCTATGTTTGGCTCAGATTTTTTATAAAGAAATCAAACGTGGGGTGCCTGGGTGCCTCAGTTGGTTAAGTGTCTGACTCTTAATTTTGGCTCAGGTTATGATCTCAGGGTCATGAGATTGAGCCCTGGGATGGGCTCTGTGGGAGTCTTCTTAAGATTCTCTCTCTCCTTCTGCCCCTCCACCCACTCGTGGGTGCATGTGCACTCTCTCTCTCTCAAATAGATAAATAAATAAATAAAATCTTTAAAAAAAAAAAGAAAAGAAAAAATTACAGAGCAGTTGAAAACTCTGTGAACTCGTCTCTAATCCCACCTCTTTTCTCTCCAGAGGCAACCACTAATCTGAATTTGGCATTTACCATTTCCAGCCAAGTGATATATGTATGTGTTCATGTTTCCAATATACAATGTTGCTTTGTAATTTAAAAAACGTATATAAATGATATCTTGCTATATGCATAATTCTACACCTGTTGTTTTTATTATATAATATATTCTCTATTATTCTTTTGAGATTTATTTATTTTAGCCAATGTAGCTTTCATTGATATCTTTAATTACTTAGAGTATCTGTTAAAAAAAAACATGTCATTGGGACACTTGGGTGGCTCAGTTGTTAAGTGTCTGCCTTCGGCTCAGGGTGTGATCCCAGAGTCCTGGGATTGAGCCCTGCATCAGGCTCCCTGCTCTGCTGGGAAGCCTGCTTCTTCCTCTCCCACTCCCCCTGCTCGTGTTCCCTTTCTCGCTGGTTGTCTCTCTCTCTGTCAAATGAATAAATAAAATCTTTTTTAAAAAAAACTTGTCATAATCCATTCTCCTGTCGATGGATATTTAGGCTGTTTCCAATTTTTCACTGTCACAAATGCTGTTGGAATAAACTTTCTTGTATATAGTTCCTCAGGCAAATGTGTGAGTTTCTTTAGAATGTTTACTTTGAAGTAGAGTTTCTTTGTCCTAGGGGACGTGCAATTTCAACTTTACTAGATGTTACAAAGTTGCTCTGCACAGTGGTAGCTGACTTATATTTGGTGCATTTCCCAGACTCCTTTGCACTTAGCATTCCAGATATGGTCTAGTTCTGCCAATAGAATGCACTTACTAAAAACCTAGAAGTGGGAGTAAGCCACACTCTGCTGCAGCCAGAAGCAAGCACAATTGCGAAGCCATTTATTTTCAGTGGTGGCATTAGCAGGCATCCAAGGGCTTGGTCCCTCTTCTCAAGGGGGTGGAGAGCAGGGTGCAGGACACGCATTCTGTTGGTGTAGACCATGGCAGCAGCGTACTGATCATGGCGACTCCAGATCACATAAGAGGCGGCCACTATCTTGGTGGCCCAATTAACTAGAAAATTGGTAGCCTTGAGAATTGTTTCTGAAAGCTCAATCTGGAGTCTGTTTCTTCGGTGAAATGATTCTGTGAGCTATTGAATATCCCATAAGAAACTCCTTTCTATTGAATTTTCCAGAGGCGTGATGTTCCCTGCAATGCCCCAGCCAATAGATTGTTTCTATGGTTATTTTTTCCTAGAGTCAAGGTGCATGATGTTTTCAGTTCCTTTTCTGTTAAAGTCCATTTAAAATTTTTAACTGATCTTTGGTATGATCATCATTTGAAAGCTTAATCAATGCTTTAGATTTTTTTTTTGAAGGTAATAGAGGCACACGTTGAACAATCAAAAAGCACTAACAAGTTCTCAGTGTAAAGTAGGTCTTCCTCCCATCTCTGTTCCCAAGCAGCTCAGTTCCCCAGATGCAAATACTGCTATCAGTTTTGTGCCAATCCTTTCAGAGTTATTTTTATGCATAGTGTTATTTTATACATAGTGTTATTTTATACATAGTGTTATTTATACATAGTGTTATTTTATACATAGTGTACCTATGTACCTTATTTTTTATGTACCTTATTTTTTAAAATAAATAGTATGTACCTTATTTTTTAAAATAAATAGTATCATACTATACACATAGTCTGCACTAGCTTTTGTGAAAGAGTTGTTGGAGGAAAAGAACGTGCACAGAGAAAATGCAAAGAACATCTATGTAGAGTAATTACGATAAAGTGTATACCTGCGTAACCACCGCTCAGATCAAGACACAGAACGCTGTCAACACTCCAGAGCCTTGTGTTTCCTCTTAACATCCATTCCCTCCCTCCCTGTAGAGGGAACCATTATCTCGACTTTTGTGATACTCACTTCCTTGCTTTTCTGTACAGTTTTGCCTCCTCTGAATCGTATGAAGTTTAGCTTTGCCTGTTTTTAAACTTTATATAAGCAGAATCATATTGTATCTGTTCCTTTGTGTCTTCGCTTTTTTTTTTTGCTTAATATTATATTTTTAAGATTCATCCATGTTGTCGAATGTAATGCACTTTGTTTTTTCCACTTACAAATACATCTTGGAGATTGTTCCATTGCACTGCATGTTAGAGCGATAATTTATATAGCCAGTGTCACAGTGATGAGCATTTAGGTTGCTTCTCATTTTTTGCTATTACAAGTATGCTTCAGTAAAAATTCTTGTATGTACCCATGCAAATAAATGAGTAGAATAAATTCCTGGATGCTAAATCCCTGAGTCAAAGACGATGTCCATTTGTACTCTTGCTAGACATCGTTACATTGTTCTTTACAAAGATTATATTAGTATTTACTCCCATCATCAATGTAGATTTCCTTTTTCCTTACACATTCTCGCATTTAAATCTTCTTCCTATTCGATAAGTAAAATATACTACTTCATTGTCACGCTAGTTCTTATTTCTTTTATTATGAGAAAGGTTAGGCCTCTTTTCATTTTTTTTAATTGTGCCTTTCCAATTTGGGGTTTTTTTTAAAGCTTTTATTTAAATTCCATTTAGTTAACATACAGTGTAATATTAGCGTCAAGTGTACGACATACAGATTCCCCACTTCCTTACATCACTCAGTGCTCAATCACATTCCCTTTTCATTTTTTTAAAAAGACATTTATTTGAGAGAGAGAGTGGGGGGTTGGGAGGAGAGGGACAAGCAGACACCATGCTGAGCACAGAGCCTGCCATGGGGCTCGATCCCATGACTCTGAGATCCTGACCTGAGCCGAAACCAAGAGTCAGACACTTAACCGACTGCGCCAGCCAGGTGCCCCCACTTTTCGTTTTTGAAAACGATTTCTATTTCCTTTTCTGTTGGTGGTTCTTTTTGTCATTGACTTTTAGAAACTTTTCATATTAAGATTATTCCTTTTTTAGGTGATATGAGTTGCAAGCATTATTTCCCCAGTTTTTTGTATTTTGTTTGTTTTTGCCAATGTTTATGGTGTTTTTTTCCCATGCACAAAATTTGCTTTTTAGATAATCAAGTTTTCCAAACTTTTTTTTATGGTTTCCCTCTTTTATGGCATAACTAGAGATGCTGTTCTCAGTCTGGATTCATTAAAATTACTCTCCCATATTCCTTCTTGCTCTTTTAAAGTTCACTTATTTTGCTTTATATCATTGATCCATCTGGAGGATGTGAGATAGGTATGCAAAACCATTTTTATTCATAGTTCCATTGATGTCTATTCATGGGCTTTAATTTTATAATATATTTTAATATTGGATGAGCCCATTCCCCTCATGATATCTCACTTTTAGAATTTTTATGGTGATTCTGGCTTATTTATGTTTCCGTTTGAAATGCAGTTTTAGTTTGTCTGATTCTTTCACCAAAAACATGTACTGGGATTTATAGATTAATGTAGAGAACAGTAACATCTTTATGATGTTGACTCTTTCTGTGCAAGAATATCCTTTGTCCAGACCTTCCTGGGTCCATGTTGTCATTCCTTAACATTTTTAAATAATACCTGCTTGGTTTCTCCAAGTATGGTTTCTTCCTTTATCTCCTCAAAGTGGTTCCTGCCTTCTTTAGAAGGGCTCTACATTCACTTTATGTTAATTGTGTACTCAGCCATGTCACTGAATTACAATAGTTTTTCATCTGATTCTCCCATTGCTCTTTTCCCTTCGTGAACGATCACATTGTATAGGAAGAATGATCACTTCGCTGCTTCTTCCTTGTTTCGTTCTGTGGGCCAATACTTCCAGAGCAGTATTAAATAACAGTGCTCAAAAATGACATCGCTGATTTGTTCTGGACTCTGACGAGACTGCTTCTATGGTCCCGCCCAGCCAACTGAAGCTTCGCTCCAGTAAGTTGGAGAAAGCCGAGGCTGTGGGGAAAAGACGCGGCAAAGTTCGTGACCCTCCCTGAAAGCTGGTGGCTTTTCCCCATTAGCTGGGCTGGGTTGTGGGGATGCTTCTGTTTTGCCCAGTTCCTCACCTTACCCTTCCTCCAGGCAGGGTCAAAGAGAAGTCCTGTGAGAGATGGAAACCAGGTAAGGGGTGTGAAGGATGGGGGGGTTTCAGAGAATCCTCTAGATTTCTCTTCATGGCCAGAGCCGACCGCAGATAGTCACAGCTCTAGAAGCGTTGGCTCTCCCTCCTCCATTAACATCCCTGTGGCGTGTGTCCCCCTTCCACTCCACGGGTGGACCGGGAGGCTGCGTGGCTCGTGGAGACAGGAAAGACGACGAGGACAGGGAACACTTGCTTGCCTTTCCTCCGAGGGCAATGTGAGTTTGGAACATCTTTGTTTCTCCACTGCTAATAACATAACAACCTATTTACATTAATCGCCACTTCTCCTACATGACAGGACCTTTCCTTCCAGGATAGTTTATTTTCAAGAGGAAACATTTGATAAAGCTCAGAGTAATTTTAAATACATGATTTGCCACGTTCACACTTGTCACTTATCGTATGCACTTCAGTCTGACCTGCCGCCATTCTGTTAGCCTTCAGAGGCAACGTTAAAGCAAGCCATTTGCAGCTGCCCTGTGAAAACTCTGCATTTAAATTGCTTTTCCTCCCTTCCCCAAATTTTCCATAACTATAAATAAATGTAATTACCATTCCAAGAAGTGTAAGCAAATCTTCTATTACATTTTTTAATCTTTTATCTCCTCCTTGTCCCTCCGCCAAATATATGGTTTATCAGGCAGCCTCCCTGCCTCTAGTGGCGCTCGCCCTTCTCTGCTACCCCCTCCCCCCCACTAATAAAAAATCTATGTCTGTTTCCCTTCTGTCTAAGTGGGTTTCCTGAGAGTTTCAGTCCGACCCCACACTCCAGAGCCTCCCTGTGGACCCGAGCATTTCTGCAAAGGGGGCAGTGGGGAATCAGTGTCTAGGGCCCCTAAAGTGCCTCCCTTCGCTGGTGTCTAAATGTGGCACGTCCAAGGTTGTGTCCTTATCGCCCCAGAAGAACACATCTCCTTCTGTCACCATGAGGTTGGGCCCCAACGACATCTTAGAAAGGACACGGGTAACAATTTACCTCAAGGTTTTCTTCTTTTCCAAGTTCTTTTTAAGGCATCATTTCATTTATTCGTTTTCCCCCAATTATATAATAGAGTGTTTTCAGCTATATAAGGATTTTTCCTACCCTCTTGATGCAGGTGGAGACATTAAGACGCATCACGTACACAAGCACATGTACCCACCTGTCTCTAGCTCCCGAATTGCTTCTTTGACTACCACCTTTCACCCTTTCAGACCATCTGACTCTCTCCTCCTTCCCTAATCACATCGAAAGCTCCTTACAGAGATAGCCATGGGGTTTAGCGCAGGGGCTGCTGGACGCCTCCCCCTGTAACTGCTGGCGGTGGGGGGAGGGGTGAAAAGCAACTATGTCTGGGTCTATGTCCTGGTCTCTGGAACTTTCCATGCCTGCTGGTTCCTCCCTCAGTCTAGCCCCTAGATTCTTGCTGCACCTCATTTCCTCAGATTCCCACACAGTGAAACCAGGGGCCAGGTTTACTTCATTTACTCTTTTCCCTCCATGCTATCCAGAGTTACACACCGTTTCTCAAATGCCTCCCTCCTTGAGCCCGGGACTCTTGCAGGGGTGACTTGGCTGCCTAACTACCCACTCTTGGTCTTCTGGCCCACAACACCAGCTGCCTCTGGGCCTTCAGGTCCTGGGACTCTGGAGTTGGTTTTTCTAGAACTGAGCAGAGAACCAGGGGAAGAGGGACATAGCACTGAGATGGAAGCAGGAAGACCCAAAGCAAGAGAAAGACTCAGAACCTTCATTCCAGACAGAGCAACAAAGGTAGGCAAGGGGACCCATTCCAGATCTTCTGTCTTCTAATGGCCAGCTGAGTGTAGGATAAGCTCATGCATGGCATTCGGGGAAGCTGTCAAAACTGCTGCCTGCTCATAGCCAAGAACGACAGTAAGGGTGATGGTAAGAATTGCTGTCTGCTTTACAGGCAGCAACTCATCTAAGCCTCCAGCAACCCTAAGCAGGAAGCAATACGATTAATACACATTCAACAGCTGAGAAAATCGAAGCACAGAGAGGCAAACAAATTCTCTAAGGTCACACAGCTAGTACATGGTAGAGGGAGGATTTAAAATCAGGGATTTGGGTTCTAGAGTCCATGTTCTTAACCATTACACTTGAGAGTCACTATGATAAGACAAATTTTAAATCTGGGTTTGATGGGTTTATAACTTGGAATGCCTTCAGCTGCAAACATCAGGAACTCCTTCTCAAAATTACTTACACACTCATCGTGGAAGAACCTTGAGGACATTCAGCTAAGTGAAGAAAGTAAGTCAGACAGAAAAAGACAAATGCCTATATGATCTCACTTATATGTGGAATCTAAAGCCAACCAACCAACCAACCAAACAGAAAAAACCCCAAGCTCGTAGATACAGAGAACAAATTAGTGGTTGCCAGAGGCAGGGGCAAGGGGGGTGGGCAAAATGGCTGAAGGAGAGTCAAAAAGTACAAATTTTCTGTTATAAGATAAACAAGTCATGGAAATGTAACGTACAGCATGGTGACTATAGTTAATAAGACAGTATTGCATACTTGAATGTTACTGAAAGGCGTAGATCTTAAAAATTCTCACCCCAAGAAAAATAATGTAGCTGTGGATGGTGATGGATGGCAACCAGACTTAGCACGGTGATCATTTCACAACGTATATGAGTGTTGAGTCACTGTGTTGTACACCTGAGACTAGTATAATATTATATGTCAATGATAGCTCAATTTTTAAAAAGAGGACAAATGCTATATGATTCTACTTGTAGGAGGTCCTGGAGCCATCAAATTCATAGAGCCAGAGAGTAGATAGGTGGTTCCGAGGGGCTGGCGGAGGGAAGAGGATGGGGAGCTAATGTTGAATTGGGACAGAGTTTCACTTGGGAAGGATGAGCTCTCTGGGGACAGGCGGTGGCGATTCTGCACAACAACGCAAATGTATTTAATGCCTCGGAATCGTACACTTAAAAATGGCTGACATGGTAGGTTTCATGTTAGGTACACCGTGCCACAGCTCTTTAAAAGAGTCAGAAAGTGACTTCCACAATTAGGAAATTGAAAACGGTCACCCAGCACACAAAGTCCAGGGGTAGAGCACCCCTAGAGCATGGGATCAGTGGCTCGGCGGCATCGTGGCAGCCCGGGAGCCGTTCCCGCTCTCCGCCCTGCCTGCTCTGGGCATGTATCTGGCTGATCTCCTGATCGTAAGATGGTTGGACACATCACATCCAGACACGAGAAATTATAGAGAGAGACCCTTTCTTCCTGGGGAGAAAAGGGTGTCCCTAGAAGAGAGGAAACATTCCCCAGAAGGCTCCCAGCACATCTGGCCCCATTTCCCCGACCAGAGTTACATGGCGCCCCACCCCAGCCCTAAGGGGGCTGTCAGGGCCATCTCAGACCAATCGGGATTTGCCCTTCGGAGCCGAAGCACATGGAGTAGGGTGGAACTTGAACGAAATAGGTTCTGTTAGGACAGTGAGGGTGTTGGAAAGGATGCCGAAAGCCACCCAACGGGGTCCGTCACAGCTTTGCAAAATAACTCTTAATAAGGCCATTTATTAGTCGTGCTAATCACGATGTTAACACCCTCGCTAAAACACGTGTCATGAATACCTGTTAGATTAAGCTGTTTTAAGTTTTTAAAAAATGTATCTATGTATATATAGCAACAATATCTCTTCTGTAGCGCATTTCGTATAATTACCTTCTCATAACAGCTTAAAAACATAAAAGTAGCTGGGGTTGCCACTGCAATTTTGGTAACACACCTCTAAACTTCTTTTTCTTTGGAAAAGCTTAGGAAGAGGGAAAAAGGGAAGAAATCCATAGAAGAGGCGAACATAGACTAAAGCATCAGGATGGGGTCCTCTGCGGCCCCCGCCCCTGCCCCGCACACACATGGGCCCCAAGGGGTGAGTCTTGGCTCCAGAACCAGAGACCGGGTTCAAAACCTGGCTTGGACAAAATATGAACCGCTTGACTCTGGGCAAGTGACCGAGTCTTTCCAGAGCTCAATGTCTTTGTTTAAAAGAGAGAGGAAAGCAATGTCAGACAGTAAGACACGCAAGGGGCTGTGGTGAGGAACTGAGGTAATCCTAGACTCTTCCCTTTCCCTCACCGCCACATCCCTTCAGGATATGCAGCCCTTCCTCCCCTCCGCTTCCCTGCACCCCACCCTGCACCCGGCCTTGCTCTGATAGCTCCTGAACAAACTTCAGGTTTCTGATCTTCAGCCACCCCCATCACCCCCCACCCCCATACACTCACCCCGCAACCCTCAGAGAGACCTTCCAAAAACACACGTCTGATCATGCTGTGGCTCTGCTGTGGGCAGGAGGAAGCTGAACTGCATGGCACAGGCCACCAGGCCCTGGGACTGGGGCTGTCCTGTTACCTGGTCATGCACCTCCCATCTGCTCCCAGCCCCAGCTGTCCCTGCATTTGCGGGCTGCATCCTGGTTCACATTCTCCCCTCACCTGCAAGGCCATCCTCCCGCCTGACAGGCTAATGCATCCTCCTGTTTAGTGGAGTCTGGAGTCAACTGGGTCTGGATTCTACTCCTGGCTCCACCACTACCCAGCTGTGAGGCCTGGGGCAAGCAGCCTTACCTGTCCGAGTCTCAAGTCCAAGATGCTTCCGAAGCTGCTTCTAGGGCCCTGAGAATGAGACAACAGGCAAGGAGACGGCCCAGGACCGGGTTCTGCTCTGGCGAGTTCCTCCGAAGGACAGCTGTTATTATTACCAGCTCATGTGTCCCAGCGCAAGTATTGCGGCCCCTAGGAAGATTTTCCAAGCCCCCGGGCTAGAAGAGCCCCTTCTTCATTTCTGCCCAGAAAGCCTTCTCCAGCATCCACAACACGTTTTGAAGTGAGTTAAGCACCAACTCGCATTCAAGGTCTTCCCGCGCCCTCACCCCCGCGGACTGTGAGCTCCTGGATGGCAGAAACTGGTTTCTTCGTTTTGGAATCCTCAGCATCCGGTCCAGGGTGCTTCAAGGGTAGCTGCTTCCCTAAATGCGTGGGCATCCCCGTCCACGTAACAACCATCAACAGCTCTCATGCCAGCACCCCAAGGCCAGGCCCTGGTGCCGACTTCTCCAGGGAAACGCCAGAATCAGGGCTACCTTTGGAGGTAAAAGCCCATGACTGCCATCGGGCCGTGTCCACTGGGTAACCTAGTTGTGTCCCCTGACATGCCTTGGGTGACCCCCCCCATCCTCCCTGCCACTAACGTCCAAGACTGGAGGTGAACTTATTTAAATACCCACATGAACACCCAAATTGCCTTTCCCTCTCTCCTCTTCTCTAGGGAACAGAGAGTAGCATTCCAGGGCCATTGTGTGACCGAGATATCTCCCGAGTCATTTTATCAGTCTCGTTTTCAGATGAGGCAAGTACTTCCACACATGACCAGACCCACAGAAATGTCTCCGGGAAGGAGGGGTGCGAGGACCCGGCCGCCGTGAGTAGGGGTCAGATTGTTGGATGGGTTCCTGAAAATAGTCTTCATGTCCACAACTTTTTTTTCCTGAGCCTGTGGACAAGGCTAGGCTGAAAGTCTGGTTTACCTCCGCTCCTCCCCCCAAGCCCACTCCATTTTTATATTGCTCCGAGGTTAATAGCCATGTCGTGTGGGGTCATAGAAGACATCTGTGTCTCAGATAATATGCTTACGGTGATTACCACACATAATTGACTGACCTTCCCTCATTCTTTCCCTGCTGCAGGCCGCGGCTGATAGGACGGAGCGAGCCACAAGAGTTTATTTTCCATCACACACCATTGTGCTGCTGAGCAAATATTTTAGCAAGCTTTGAATGAACCACGTTTTCAAGCTCTAGGTTTTCAGAGTTAAAATAGGAAGCCATGACCAACCTAATAATAGTAGATTTTAAATCAGCTTTGGGCCACCCTACTTCGAGCACTATTGTGGATCTCCTGGAAAACCAGGTTTGGGGCACAAACGCCGCAGGACCCTCTTCCCCTCAACCTTATCCTTCTTCACGTTGCCTCGCAGGGAGTGGGGAATCTTGATGCTCCTCATTGCAGGGTCTGGGTCTTTAGGGGGGGAAGGGAAATTTGCCTTTGGGCGCCCAGCCAACCAGGTCCCAAAGGATAACTTGGAAGTCACCTCATCTCCTCACATCACTGGCCTCCCGAGGCCCAGCCACCAGCTCCTCCGTTCACGCACCATCACAGGGCCACCTGGGTGTTCTTAGCAAAGAGCATCGTAAGCTGTCAGCACGTGGATCCCTCCTTCTGCAAAGATAACTAAGACTGATCCCAGAGAGAATGGAAAACTAGGAGCCTGAAATGAAAAAATTCCCCAAAGCAAATTTCAAAATGTTACATTAAGATTTTAAAACTTTTTAATAATGTTTTACCTTAGCTCGATTCCATCTATCTAGCAATTAATCCATCAGCCTTCACACAATACACACCTACAGGAAACGCGATTCCACGTCTCTGGGCTGGATTCCACTGTGAATTACTAATGTGTTAACACTCGGGAATCCCAAGCTCCCTTGATTTTCAGCATCCCCTCTCCCCGCCCCACCCCACCCAAGTAAGTTCCTATGTGCCGCAGAGGACAAGGTCGGGGCTCAGTGACTCCACCGGGGTTGGGTCCCAGCTCCAGAGAACCAACCAGAGTCTAATGCTCAATGGCACCACCTCACCCAGTTGGAAAATCTCAATGTCTGCACTCTGAAACCCACATCAAACCCCCCACCCCGTAGAGTGGGGCATCTCGGGAGGATTACCTGGAAAGCAAGCGTCAACAAGAAAGTTTTCTGCCACAGTTGGTCCCATGAGTGCTGCTTCAGAGTCGAGTCATTTTAATTTGTGCAATAACCTAAATGGGGTTCTAGCTGCCACTTAGAGAAATGCACCTGCAATCACCAAGTCACCATTTCACGTAAGTCATCCATAGCTTCCGTTGGCGGGGGAGGGACCAAGGAGAAAGGTGGTGTTGGCTGGGGGGGGGGCGTGGGAGATCGCAACTGCTTAACAGAAAAATTATACATATTCTAAACATATGGGTGATCTTTAGAAAAATCTCAGCATCACTTCATAATTATATACTACAAGTTTTAATTAACTAAAGCTCGGCAAATCATAATGCCTTATTAAAATGCAATTAATCCTTTGATTAAAAAACAAAAAGCACAAGTATTTACAACAAAAACACAAGTAGAATAATTACAAATATCATGTACCCATTTCTTTTATTTGGGTGTCACTTATGATGTTGCCTGCTCCCTTCATTAATTCAAACACACACATTATCTCGCATCCGCAGCAGCGTGAGTGACAGTGGCCACCAAACACACAGTACTATATCCTATTGATTTCGGCAAATCCTGAACAATGCCATTTGCATGCTTGTTTCTGTAATAATAAAGATATGCCATTCAGAATTAAAGCCCGGCCAGGCTAGTGGCAACTAATTGTGTTGTGTGTAATGAGTGCAATTTCAATTTGATATCACCCTCAGCTTTTCTTGCCGCACTCGCTAAGTACTTTCAAGTCTTTGTGGGGAAATAATTGATTTTTTTGTGCCGTGGGCACAAGAAAATTATTATGATCTTTTGAATAATGCCAAAGAAAAGACCATGAATGATTTAAATTGGTATATGAAGAAGGCTTCGCGGCGGACTGCGGCTTGACTGACATCCTGCTAATGCAGTATCCAGATTAGCAGTTTTTAAGGAGGCAGCTAATACGAAACTAGTAAAACAGAAAAGGTTGCCACCGGGATCGGGTGGCGGTGGGGGTGTTGGGAGTGAGGGTTGTTGTTCCGTGTTATTTGTTATCCGGGGAGGACCAACAATTTGGGGATTTGAGGCACGACACGATTGCATCATTGCCTGGCCCTCCCCACCGAGGGTATGTTTCCACTGATGAATTACACACTGGAAATGGGCAGATAGGAGAGGGCCGAGCAGGACTGTTAGCGGGACCACAGCTCAGTTGGGTGGACCCACCTGCGGTGGGCAGAGCCCCATCTCTGGAACATGAAAGTTAGTTAGCATGTTTTTCTGACCTTCAACTCCAAGAAGAAATTGGAAGTAGGGTGGCGAGGGAGCGACATCACTTATTCCTTCATCTCGCCGTTAGGAGCAACTGCCCCGTCCCACTGCGAGCATGGCTTGGGTCTAGCAGAATAGCTAAAGTCCCCCTTTTAACCTGGGGTGATGCCAGGGAAGGAAATCCAAACCTAAGACAGGTTTCCTTTGTGCCCATGAAACCTTGGATCTGCAAACCCACCCGGACAACCGGGCCCCTCCCCTCTCTCCCCAGCCTCCGGCTGAACCTTCCGTCCCCCGCCGTGGCCGCCTACACTTTCAATGGGGAGGGAGTAAGCACCTTAGAAAGATGGATCACCAGTTCAAAACACAATTCCACCTTAAGATGCATCCACCTTCCAAATCTCATTCTTCAGAGGAGGGAGTGTTGTTAATTTAGTTGGTCATAACTAAATAGTTTCTAATCTGGAGCAGGAGGCTGCTGGGAATATTGGACAGTTTAAAGGTTAATCACCATCGCCTGGTTACACAAGTGAGGCAGAACTAATTCCTCCAAAGGCAAATGGCTTGCAGTTTTATCAGCAGTGCAGATTAGAAGTGTTAATATACAGAACAGAATGGACGCTTAAGGGCCGGTTTTCCCCTTATCGGCAAACTTTGCAACAGAACTCAGCTCCCGCACAACCTCTGCACTTCTGTAATAAGGCCCCTTATTTTGCCTCTCGAGCAGAACTATCAAACAATCCTGTCCAAACCACCGCCACCAAAATCAGGGTATTACAGACCACGGCTAATTGGAAGATCACTATAATGAAGGAAAAGATAAAATACTTTGGCTGTTGGCCTAAACTGTGGATCAACACAACATAGGAAGCTATCTTGCTATGTCACATTCTGAGAGATTTACATAAACAATAAACTCAATCCAACTGCCCCCCCCCCCACCAAAATACATCTTTGTTTACAGTAAAGGCAACCTAAAGCCGGACTAGAGGAGCCGGGAGAGGTACTTTACATAGGCAATATGATTAGGCCAGCAGTTTTGCAACTGTGCAGGGGAGCGGGGACTGTGTATATTTCCTCTCTCGCAATCAGCAGGGAGAAAATGGTTTTTAATGTTCTCCACGCTTCCTATATCATAGATATTTAAATATTTGGACCACTCAATATGCTAAAACGTTTGTGCCAGCCGCACAAATTGACGACCGTATTTCTGCTAGGGCTGCAGGTGCCCTTCTGAGGGAGGAGAGAGGGCAGGGCATAGAAGGGGAGGCTGCTAGAGGCCGGTACCCAGGGGCTTTTGTGGGTTCGGTGACAGGAGGAGGAAGGTGGATGCAGGTGGGAGAGGGTGATGTTTTAAGAGAGCAACGTTGAGCAGGGAATGAAATGTTTCCTTGATGGGAAATCTTTTATTATAATAAGACCAAATATTCCAAACACACAAGGAAGAGACTTCTGGGGCAGGGGTGGGGAGGTATGCACTGGAAGCAGGTCCATCCAGGGGATCCATTCTGAAGCCAAGTTTATCTTTTCCCCAGGTATACCCGGCAGCCTGGGTGGTGGCCACCTCCCAAGCATTTTTCACTGACTTTTTCACCCTAGCTGCCAGCTCCTTCCTGGACCCCAGATCTTTCCTGAGCTCTGAGGTGGTTAGAGAAGGGGGATTCCTATCTGCTGGCAAGAGGCTTCCGCTGTCCTGTTACTCGATATCCCGTTCCTTTATTGTGCAAGCTCCCCCCGGAAGGAGCGATGTCTTTTGTCTGCATGACCCACACCACCTGGAAGAGTGTTCCCTTTAGGTATTTTGTAATTTATACCAAGTGACTAGCACGCTCCGTGTAGTTGCTGAATGCTGGGCAGCGTATGCGGGCTGCCCACCAGGAACCGGCGAGCTTACCGGAGAAGGCCAAGACTAACACCTGAGGGAGACTACACGCCAGGAGATAAGGCCACGTGATAAAGGGAAAAATGTGACGTGAAAATGTGGCTAAGTCTCAACTGCCTAGGGCTTTGGGAGTAGAAGAGGGTGGCAGCCTCTGTGGTTAAAGTGCTCAGGGGCCTTGAACGGGGCCATAATTCACTCAGTGTTTAGGCATTTGTTCACTCAATGAACACTTGCTCTGCTCCTCCTATGTGCCTAGCAATGTTCTAGACCCCTGGCTCGCACAGATGAGTAGAGCAAGGTTCTGCCGTCGAGATGCTCCCAGTGGGAGGTGAGGGAGAGGGACTGATCCATGACCAAATGATCCCAATACATTGGGCTCTAGCCACTCCGAGACTCAGCGTGTGAAATTTTGGGCTCATGTTAGGAATCAGCATTAAGGTCCATGAATTGCAGCCGTGAGTGCTGAATGGTGGCAGCATGGAGGCCTGTGTCTGGAGGCACACACTTGGCTGATGATGGGACTTGGCCAACTGGCAGTTTAGCAAGCAGAGGAATGGGGCAGCAGCTGCAGGGAATGCGAGGCCTAGGGAGGATTTTTAAAGGGTGGACAAATTCATAGCATGCTTGTGTGCTGGTAAGACCCATCCAGAGGGGAAAGAAACAAACGGTGCAGGAGAAAGGCATGATTATGGGAACAGCGTCCCCAATCGCATTAGGAGGTAGAATCCAGGACACTGTGGGAGATCGGGTGACCAGCTCAAATTGGTTTGTCCAGGACTTGTCTGTTGTTTGCACTGAAAGGCCCACCTCCCAGGAAAGCCCTCTGATCCCAGCAAACTGAGACGGTTGGTCACCCTAGTGGAGGGGATGAAGGGGTGAGGGGGGCAGAAGTGGGTGGGTTGGTTGATCGATGACAGGAGGAAAAAACGGTCCTCTTTTGATGCCTCTATCTTTTTTCAGTAAAATAAAGAGTATTGTATTAGCAGAGAGCCATGAGCAAGAGGAGGGCGTTGAAGGTTTGAGGAGAGAGGTGAAAGGGGAAGAGTCATCTGGAAGAGGAGAGAACAACAGTCTGGAGAAAGGTTAGGGCTTGCAGACAGGGCTGAGTTCCCACTTGAGATCTGTGATGGTAAACTGAAAGTGAGACCCGTCAGCGTGGCCATCTGCTTTTCTTCAGCCATGTTCAACTGCTGAGGAGCAGGGACCACAGAGGAGGGGATCGCATCGGTCCAGAGCATACGACCCTGGGTGGGGAAACTGAGGACGGCCAGTTAAGCAGGTTTCATGCAGGAGCCGAGGCAGAGCCTGGGGAACGTGGCTCCCAACCTAGAGCTTTCTGTTTGCCGGGAATCAGCACTCAGCTCTCACTGGCCCCTTGGCCAAAGGTGTTTCCATGATCTTCAGAAAACCTGGTCCCCTCCCCCGCCTGCCCAGAGGGCCCAGCCTGGGTGAGCTGATGGGTGGTGGGCAGCAGGGAGGAGGAAGGCCCAAATGGGCAGTCTGAGTAAGGGAATGTCCAATTGGCAGGCACCGATCACAGGCAGGAGCGTCCCGGGAACGCGTCCCTATTGATAGGAACAGCAGTCTGCCAAGGATTTAATCTCATGTGCCTATGGAAGCATCCAAATATAGAATTACAGCATTTCATTCTTCAAACCGGAGCAGAGACGATGAGACAGCGGCCTGCTTTGTCTCCACCGTATCCCAGCCTAGCCACTGCGTTCCTTCGATTCTTTCTCTGGACTCTCTAGCACAGGGTCGGTCATTTCTTGTATCTCTCGTTGGGGGAAAGGGCTCGGAGACCCCAAGGGGCGTCAGAAGAAGAGCCTTGGGCAAGAGAATTTTACGCTTCACCACCGGGGATTGACAACAGTTGACCAGAAGGGATGTAATAAGTCTACCAGTGTTGACTGAGCCTCTGGTGTGTACGTGGCTTTGTGCTGGGGGCCACAGGAAGCACAAAGAGCAGACGTTCACAGCCCACCATGCCAGGGGCTAGAACAGCTGAGGCGGCTTGTCTGGGTCTGTGGAGAGCAGAGCACAGAGAGAGGCTGGAAGCCACTTGGGCGGGGTGAACTGTGGTTAAAACCCCAGCGGCGGCTCCCTCTGCTTCCCTCTGTGGGTCCTGCTGTCGGGAGCCCCGGTGAATTCAGACATCGATGTCACTTACTCTCCATCTGAGGTTCCCAAAGAGGCCATGGATATTCTTAGCAATGGGTAGGCTCAAGTTATTTCCGTGTTTTAAAAGTCAAGATCATGTATTTCACTACCATACGCTGAGCAAATTTCAAGCATCTTTACTTTTGCCGAGAATAGAGCAACGCCGTGTGGCGTTTCTTGGTGGCGAGACGCTTGACTGGCAATTCTGTGTCTCTAATAACAAGGGGAAAGTCGTTGCTTAAAATGCCATCTGTAGGGATGGACAGTGTCTTAATTTTAAAATATCCCGCTCAGGGGGTAAACTAATAAAAAGAAGGAGACAAAAAGTTAGGAAAGCAATCTGTCCATATGGCTTGTTGCCTAGAGGCTCTGTATCTGCCCCGACGTCACAACTGGAAGTTTTGGTGCCATGTTAATGAAGCAAATTAATCCTCAGCCCCTTTATGTAAGTGAGTGTAATTTGCACACATGCGTCTCCTTCCATTTCCAGCTCGGATGCCTCCCTGACTCCTCACCAGCTCTGCGGACCGTCTGAGGCCTAGCACATGGCTTCCCGTACTGTGAGTGGCCATGGATGCTTCTCCACGGGAAGTTGATGGTTACCTGTGCTCACGTGTCTGCGGTGATAAACACTTGCAGACCCTGCCCGGCGTTCACGCCTCTCCTCTCGGCTGAGTCCCTTCCTGCAGGCTCAACCTCAGAAAGGACCAAGTCCGATCATAGCAGGCGAACTTGTAGTCATTGCTGTCACTGCTGCTATTAGCCCGGTACAGACTCTGGGTACTGGGCTTGCTCCCTGATTCTCTGATTGCTTCATCAGATGCTTATCCAGTGACTGTTAGGAACCAGGCCCTGTGCTAGGCACTATGGCTGCGAAATTAATAAGAACTCATTCTCCCTTCCCCCAAAGAGCTCTCATTGTTTCGGGGAGGAGCACACATAATGGTTCCTCCATTTATTGGCACCGCCATTGTGGTAAAGGTTCTGATGCACGAAAAGGCTGTGACATGCCTTCTGGAGGAAGTATGTGTGTTAGATAAGCCTTGTTCAGGCATGAGTTATAGTGCTGTTGGCCTTGAGTCCAATGTTAACGAATCACCCATATATACATTAAGTAAGGTATCTGTAAACAGAAACATGCATAAAACAAGGTTATGCATTGACCCATTCATGAGAATGTGGCCGGAGGCTGGCAGGAGACTGACCTGGTATTTCCCCTAGACGCAACGGTTCAGCGTTTGCTAATTCGGGGAGCAGGTGTCTTTACGGAATGGAACGGAACTACCACCAATAACACGAATCGACTGTAAATAGGATAAGGGGTTCGTGGAGTTAAAGGGAGGCCCTAGGCACTCTGGGGTGGGATCCTCCGAAGATAGCAGGAAGTGGCCTAGCAATCCCCACCCCTTTCTTTCTTTTTTTTTAAATAATAATTTTTTATTATGTAATCCCCACCCCCTTCGATAAAGATTCAAATCGTGTGGGGCTTTGGGAAACACTAAGAAAGATGCTCTTTCTTATTTTGTCTTTTTTGAGAGATGTTCTTTTCCTGTCTTTAAAGGAGAAGCCCAAGATCTTGGCCCATCTTGGCCCCCAGTTCTGGTTATAGGATGCACATGGGTGAGTCTCTGTCCAGTATTTCCAGAACTAGAACCCTGCTCCAGGGTTCTCCAGTTCCCTTTCCCTTCCTGCCCTATCTTGTTTCTCAGCCCAGGGCCCCAGTTCTCTGCCCATTTTCTGTTCAGATGCCAATTGCCTGTCTGCCCAAACTTCCACGGGTAACCTGCCCCCCGATTTCACGTGGTCCCTGTACGGGCTCCGTGCCCCGGGCACTTGCTCCGCTCAGAGGCGTGTCCACCGGCAACTCCAGCCCTCTCAAACGGGCCCACCCTGCGCCCCGGCGAGGGTCACGGTTTGAATCAGGGCTCAAAGGCTGCCAGGAACATACATTTTACCGAAAGAAAAGGATGATTACTAAAAGAATGTGGAAGCGACTTCTAGAAATAAAGTAAATTCAGGCCTCTTGGGAACTGAAGCTGGCAATGAGAAGCCACGGGGAACCAGAAAGATTTTCAGGCCCCTCTGGGTTTCTTTCTGTCTCTCGGTACCTGTCTTTCCTTCTTTCCACTCTCCTTTCCTCCTTTCCCACTTTTTCTCATCGTTGGTTTCTCTCTCCTGCTTTGTCTTATTCTCTTTGCAGACCATTTTGCTCTGCTCCCTCTGACCACTCCTCCCCTCCAATTCCGGCTTGCATGAAGCTTGGCTTTGCCCTGCTATTAATTCTAATGCCCATTCTACACGGCCTTTATCTCCAATGCCTGCTCCCAAATACGCTGCATTTGCAGGAGAGGAGAATCCGATCAGCTGAGCTCACTAGCTTATGCGAGCTCCTCTTAGCTCCCTGGTCCAGTCAGCGGCCGCTGGAGGGAGAGAACATACGACAAGTCATGGCCATCTCCACCTGCGCCTTTTTAGAGGGTAGGCAGTCCTGTGGGCAGAACCCAGTTCACAGAGAAGGGGACAGAACCCCCAAATATGTTATCTATAGTCGTTTCATCGCTCAGGCCATATTCTGAAATATGAGGTAGCACTCAAGTGGCTGGTAGGGTCCTTATTTACTCTGCACTGTCTAATGGAGACCGTGGGCGACTCATTTATGACACTTAACCTTGTGGTTTAGGACTGTTCGGGGAACAGAAGTCCAGACCTCTGGCTCAGCACCTCCTCTCCTGTCTGATCTCCCCTCCGTCTTTCATCGGTACTTGAGGACATCTCAGAGCTCTTACTGCACAGGACGGTCAATCTAGGGAGATGGAGGGACGAGGCTGCGGATCGACGGGTAGGAAGAGGACTTTCCGAAGGTCCTCCAAGAGAAGGCAGAGGAATCTCAGACCAGCAGAGATTAGGGACGGTCTGGACTCAAGGCGGGGATGAATGAGGTCATGTCTCATGGCCAACTTTCAGTCCCTCCTTTCTATCGGGCGTGGACTTGCTGCGGAGAGAGGAATCTTCTCCCCTGTCCCCTCCCCCACCGTGTTTCTGCCTCTGTCTGTGGGGAAGACGGAACTTCTCTCAGTCCTCTTTCCCACCCTGGTGGGTGTTGGGGGAACATTCACATTCCCCTTTAAGGTTCTCTCCCCATGGGAGGAGGGGAGGCTCTGCGAGCCTAATAGCCAGTGTACATAGAAGGTTTCCATTTCCTCTTTTACTTCCTGCCTCATGTCAGCAGGGCCCTGGGATGGGGGTAACGAGCGAGCTGAACAGGTGGACGTTGGGGGCACAGACCCATTCACTATGTGGTCTTGCTCTTTTTTCTCTATAAATATGCTTCAAATTGGCCTTTCCTACTGCTGCATCCTTAGGTTCTGGGGCTAGACTGGGCAGATTTGAGAAAGAACACTTGTCACTTTGACCTTAGTTAACATTCATCACCTCACATAGTTACAATTGTGTGTGTGTGTGTGCGCGCGCGCACGCGATGGGAAGTTGTAAGATTTACTCTCCACAAGTGAGTGAGATCATACGGTATTTGCTTTCTCTGGTGGACTTCTCCGAGATTCCGATGGGTTGAGTAGCAGCTCAAAGATCAGTAGCCAATTGTGAACCAAAATATAACTAACTAAACTTATTGTGGGTTGTTTTGCAATATAAACATACATCAAATCATTGTGTCGTATACCTGAAACTAAAACAGTGTTATGTGTCCATTCTATTTCAGTAACACTGGGAGAGGAAAAAGAATCTTAGAGAGGGAGGAGGCATTTCCTCCAATATGCTTAGGAGACCCAGAATCTAAAAGTGCAATGCAGGCAGAAGGTAACTTAATTTGTTTCGCCAATGATTTTATCCATCATGCTACCGAAATGACCACAGGTAAAAAAGTGGGAGGCCTTGGAGACTTCTGTCTTCATCATTCCATGATGGAGGAATGAGAATATTAAGAGACAAGCACTGGGGTAAAAATGTCTTGTGTCTGCATTCAAAATTATTTAAATGCTTGACGTCTTCATCAGAAGATGTTTTCCACAGTGATGTCAGACAAATTCGAGTTATGCAGTTTACCTCTTTGACCCACCTGCTGTTCTCGCTTCACCTGGGCAGCATGAGAACCCGGGAGGGCCTCCCCTGGAGGCAGTGGGGCAGGTGATTTCAGGACCCACCTGGTGGGCCTTTCCCTTTCCCAAGACCAAAGGGAAAGAGCAGGGGGCCTCTGAGACCCTGCACATACAACCCTAGGGCTTTCTAGAATTGGGTCAGACCCTCTGGCCGAGCTCTCTGTGCTTGCTAGATTGGGTCTCCCGGTGATCTTGCAGGTAAGTGGACAGCGAAAAATAGTCCTTCTCGAACCTGGCCAGTAGCAGAGCCGCCCTTGGCTCACCCGGTTTCCCTACCTTGCCCTTTAAAAAGTCTACACAAGTAAGTAGATACTACTCATTATAGAAAACTTAGAAAATGCAAATAAGCAAAAAGAAAACAAGCACCTGAAACCCCACCTTCTGGGGGCCACTGTCACCGTTTTGATGTGTGTCCTTTCAGGTCATGTTCAAGCACATGTGTGATGTTTATCTCCAAAAACAGGGATCATATTGTGCCAGGCTCTTTTGTAATCTGCCTTTTAAACTCTAAAGCACACTGTGACCATATGTCCGTGGTGCTGGCTGTCCGTGGGTCCACAGCATCGCATTGAGTGGTTCTGTCCTCCTCCAAGGCAAGTCTGTACTGTCATTTATTAACCGAGCCCATCGGTGGGTGGTTAGGGTTTCTCCGGTGTTCTGATGCTGTTAGAGACAACAGTGCAATGAGCACCCTTGTGCACTCACCTTTGAACACTATTTGGTTATTTCCTGCGACTGCATTCTTGGAAATGCAATTGCCAGGATAAAATGCATGTACTGGTTGAAGGCCATTGTTGCATATTGTCAAATTCACCGCCCCCCAAAGGTTACCAACTGACACTTCGCCAGCAGTGAATGGGAGGGCCCGTTTCCGAATACCCGCGGCAACATTTGACGTCCTATCTGTCCTACGGAGCAGAGGTTGAAGAATCACAAGTGTATGGGAGAAAGCATGTGTGGACAGGGGACTCGGCCTCACGCTTGCTAGTCGTGGCTCCATAAAAACAGCATCTCCTTCCAGCTCGCGCGGAGGCTCGCTTGCCCCGGAGATCTGCATACCGCGGTCCACGCAGACTTGAGTCTGCACGGGGAAGGCGGTTGATTTATGGGGAATGCATCTTCAATCAGCTTCATTCCCCTTTCTGAGGCTCTCCACCCACTCCTGTTTGGTTCCTAATTCATTAATCCCCCACCCCAGCACACTTGCCTGATCGGATTACGCTTACATAGACTACATCCCTGTGCTCCTTTATGCAGCGCGAACTACTCATGTGATAGTGTGTGCCCCTGAACCTCCTACCAGGAGATGTGAAGGCGCTGATATGGGTCCTTCTCTCCACCCCGGGGACGCCAGGATGGAGCAGCAGAAAGAGAAGTGACGGCAGGGGAGAGGCTCACCAGGGTAAGGAAGCTTCTCGTCTTTCGGTTCTTTCTTCATTATAGAGAAGTTTTAAAACTTCTCCCAACTGCATCTTCAGAAAACATGCAGCATTCGCAGCTTCTCGGGGGTCTCTGTCTTGTAGGATAATGGCGCCAAAGGGGGCTGCCTCGTCTACACAACAGACACACTTCTCGTTGGAGAGGATGACCGAGCGCTTTGCCAGAGCCCCGGGCTGGCATTGAGCACCTTTGAAATGAGATTTGCTAAATTTCAGAGCTAGAAAGGACTCCAGGATGATTCTTGTCAAACCCCCTCATTTCTTTTTTCATTTTCCCCTCCCTGCTCCCTCCCTCCCCCCTTCCTTTCCTTTTTCATAGCCATCCCGAGACACGAGTGGGGCAGTGAAAGAACACTGGCCCTGGATGCAGAACCCAGGAGCCTGAGCGCTACCATGGGAGTGTGCTAACGGGGTCAGAGAAGGTGAGAAGGCCCCAGACTGGCTTCCAGCACCCAGGTGTGAGGGACCCAATCTCATGCTGGGGCCCCCAGTTGTGACAGTCTTCACGGCCCAGATGTTAATGGCAGGGTGGGATTTGGGCTGCCATTTAAGAAGTCCCAGTGAGGCTCTGCCAATTCAAGGAGCCCTGACCTTTGACCCGACTCTCTTGTTCCCTTTGCCCTCACCTGTGCATTCTGTCCCAGGACCCTCATCAGTTAGGCTAGTCTCCTTTATCTCTCACATTCATCACACTCAGCCCTGCCCTGGGCCTAGAAGGCCGTATAGGCCCTTATTCCCACCTCCTCCATGAAGACTTCCCTGATCACTTCAGACTACACAACACTTCACGGGCAGCACTGGATGGACTCTTTAATCATGTGACAGGCGTCTCTCAAGAGTCCACTCTGGAGGGGCCCTTGCCTCTCCTTCATTTGTAGGCAGAGTGCCACGTCCTCTGAGCCTGGAGCTTCACCGGGCTTCTCTGGAGCCCAAAGCAGTTGTGTGTCCACCTTCCCCCGGGGCTGTCAGCTTCTTTCAGCCAGGCCTTTGCAGTTATTCTTTTTTGTGCCTCTAGCATTTAGCACGATGCCTGGCACTTATTAATTATATGGATACAGGGGTGCCTGGGTGGCTCCGTCCGTTAGGTGTCAGTCTTTGGCTCAGGTCACGATCCCGGGGTCCTGGGATCAAGTCCTGCATCGGGCTCCTTGGTCAGCGGGGTCCTTCTCCCTCTGCTGCTCCCCCTGCTTGTGCTCTCTCTCTCTCTCGCCAATAAATAAATAAAATCTTTTAAAAAAATAATTATAGGGGCGCCTGGGTGGCACAGCGGTTAAGCGTCTGCCTTCGGCTCAGGGCGTGATCCCGGCGTTGTGGGATCGAGCCCCACATCAGGCTCCTCCGCTGTGAGCCTGCTTCTTCCTCTCCCACTCCCCCTGCTTGTGTTCCCTCTCTCGCTGGCTGTCTCTATCCTGTCGAATAAATAAATAAAATCTTTAAAAAAAATAATTATACGATACAGATCAGGATTAGGGAAAGAGTAAAGAGGGGAGAAGCTGCAAAGTTAAAAGAAGCTTCTGTCATCTTACAAGGGTTCTTTCCAGTGTTCACTAGAACAATAGTCCTCATAGTGTGGTTTGGAGATCCCTGGGGGTCCCCAAGACACTTTCAGGGGACTCTGCTGTCAAGACTGTTTTCAAAATAATAATATTATTTGCCTTTTCCCCTCCCATTCTCTCACTTTGCACGTTGGTGTTTCCAGAAGCTACATAGTGTGTGACGTCGAAAAGACTGAAGGCAGAAGCAGATACAAGAATCAGCTGTTCTCTACTAAGCCAGACGCTAAAGGGATTTGCAAAAATGCAAAACAATGCCGCTCTTCTCATTATTTTTGTTTTTGCTTTGCACATATAGCTGTTTTTCATAAAAATATGCTATTTATGCTAAGATGTAATGGGCTTACGCTGGTGACTTAAAAAGTAAGTTAATAAATATTTTAAACATTTCTTGGTTTTAATTTCTAATACAGTTAACATCAACAGCTATAACCCACATGAACAAAAGTTCTTTGGAATCCCCAATAATTTTTAAGACTGAAGAGAGGTCCTGAGACCCAAAAGTCTCAGATTCTTTGCACTAAAACACAAATATGATTTGCTTGTCTGGTCATCAGCACCCCTACACACACCCAATTTCCATTTCTCTTTTATTCCTAGAGCCTGTGACTGAATTTTGGGATTACTCTTGGCTCTGGATAATCCACAAAGTGTGACTCCCAGTGGCCCTCAGTGGCGGCATGCTAAAGAGGACAGACCGGCTGTGTGAGGAAGGGAGCTTAGGGAGGGTCCCTGGGCACTCTCCCCCCGCAATGGCCAGCGGGTCTTCCCCCCTCCCCACCCCTTTGTAGAAGCTCATGGGTCTCTCTTATCACCTCAGAAATTACTTGTCTCGTTGCACACAACTTGACCAGCCCAACGACCAGCCCTTCTCAGCTCACAAACCCTCTTCCCAGAGCAAGACCTGAGAGCGCGTTTCTCAAGGCCTATCCTTCAGGATTAGCTGAGCCCCAATTTTCACTCTCCCTTGGAGATGCCAGGGGCGTGGGGAGAGTGAGGAAGAAAGGCACGTCCTTCCGGGAAGGCAGCTGCCGGGCTGAGGTTCCTGGTGCTGTTACCGCTGAACCTACATAGAGTGATACGCCCACCTCCGAATCCCCCAAACCATCTGACCCGGGACACTCATCTCCGGGCCCAGAATGAAAAGGCGAAATAGCTCCCTGCTCAGTATCCAATCAGTTAAAACATTCCGAGCATTGGAGGGTCAAGTCACAAAGGAATGGAGATTTGTCTGGAGGATAAAGGGTGGCAGAAGAATTTAAGGGTAGAAATGCCACCGCCTCCCACATAAATAATAATAATAATAATAATAATAATAATGGTAACTAACGCTTAGGGTGAGCGCAAGTGCACTGATAGATTTCTGCACAACCCCGTGAAGCAAGTGCATTGTTAATATCACCTCCGCTTAACAGGTGAGGGAGTCAGAGCTTAGCACGTTGATGTAACGTGCCCCCTGCTAAGTGGTGGGGCTCCAATCTGGCTGCAGAACCCTCGCTCTGACACTCTGACGTGTGGCTGTTTAGGGAGTAAGTCTTCTGCAAGAAGCCCGAACAGGCAATTGGTTCTCTTTGCTAATTATGGCCCCAAGGAAAGGAAAGAGAGCCACTCTTCTGCAAGCCCCATTAACTGATTGTAAAATGTCAGCTTCACACTTCACGGGGCTGCAGTGACGTTCATTTCTCAAGCAGTGCATCCAGGGGACACACCAGGAAGTGTGGGCAGGCTGGGCAAACATTCTTGAATTCTTTCTTGGCGGGTTGGTGGGGGGCGGGTATCTGGTTACACCTGCCCTAAACATTTTTCAGGCTAGACTGTTGGGCACCCTGCCTGGAGTTAACCCTGGGTGCCTGTGCCCCTGTATGTGTGTGAGAGAGCCGATTCCAAAGGCTTTCTGAGGAGATACCTGGCAGAGCCGTGAGTGCCCCTGGGCTCACCTCCAGAGGAGGCGGGATGGCTGTCAAGAGAGGGGAGTCTGCAGCTTCGAAGAGGGAACAGCCACGCCTGCTCCTAGCTGGCCGCCATTACCCCACAAGGAGAAGAGGAGAGAAGAAGACATGGAGGCTTCTCCCAGGTACCTGCCAGTGGCACAATCCCCATCTCACGGCCCTGTACTGGTCACAGGCTCTGCCAAGGGCAGGAATCATTTGCATTTCTTTGCTTTAAAGACACATGACCCCTTTACTCCTCTAGAGACCTGAAAACCCACCCCTGGGCCAGGCTCAGTGGGCAGAGAGCGGGACCTGCCCCGCGGCAGAACTGCTTTATGAATTGTGTCTGGCTGTGATGCCATTTCTAAAAACTAGTCACTGGGGGCGCCTGAGTGGCTCAGTCGGTTGGGCGGCCGACTCTTGATTTCGGCTCAGGTCTCGATCTTGGGGTGGTGAGATGGAGCCCTGCGTCTGGTTCTGTGCTCGGCAGGGAGTCTGCTTCTCTCCCCCTTACTGTCCCTCTGCCTCTGCCCCTCCCCCTGCTTGCTCAAATAAATAAATAAATAAATAAATAAATAAATAAATAAAATCTTAAAAAAAAAGAAGAAAAAAGACTAGTCACTGGCTGGTGTCATCATGTCCCGCAGCAGCAGGACCAAGGGTGGCCCCCACCTTTATGTCTATAAGGCCCTCACCTGTATAGCCAAGTTTAGACACAAATGCAGATTCCTAACAAATGGCTTTCTCCCCCAACCACACACACACACACACACACACACATGTGCATGCACACGTGCATATATACGCATACAGGCTCGTGGCTCCCATAGGGACGTTCCGGAGCCACCGTTGCTTCCAGGGTTCTTAGTATCAGTTTCTGGGCTTCTCCAAAGCCCTGTTAGGCTTTCACCTGGGGACACTCATGACACCGTGAATTATACAACTGACCTGGCTCCTTTCTTTATAGAGGCTTTTAGAAAGCTTAGAGATAAGTCTGTGGCTCCCCAGAGCAAGTAAATACAGCTTTGAGGTATTCTTCCAAATCTATTTCTATTTCCTTCCCTTTTTAAAAAACTTGAGAAACTTTAAAAATTCTGAAAACCTCACAAAATAATACCATACTTGACACTTGCCATACAAAACTGACAACAGTTAATATTTTGTTATATTTGCTTCTAGTCAATAAAACATTACAAATAAAGTTGAAATGCCCACTGACCCCCTCTAGGATCATTTCCTACCCCCAACCAGAGCAGAAGCCACTATCCTAAATTTAGTTCAGATCTTTCTTTTTAAAATTGTAATAAATGTGAATACGTGCTCATAGGAATTTGTGGGAAGACTTATTTTTTGTATGAATTTTATAAACGACTCACACAGTATACATTATTCTACAATGTGCTTTTTTCTATTTTTTAAAAAAGATTTTATTTATTTATTTAAGAGAGAGAGAGCATGAACAGGGGAAGGAGCAGATGGAGAGGCAGAGGGAGAAGCAGACTCCCCGCTGAGCAGTGAGCCCAATACAGGGTTGGATCCCAGGACCCTGAGATCATGACCTGAGTCGAAGGCAGAGGCTTAACCTACTGAGCCACCCAGGCGCCCCTACAATGTACTTTTTTCATTTAACGGTATGTTTTGATGATTCCTTTCCACTCTCTCTGTGTATTCTGGATTGTGTTTTATGGTTGCTTACCGGCAATCATATATCCTTTTAGAAACAAGGCAGTATTCAAACAAGGAAGGGATTGATAACATAATGATCTTCTGGTATCGTGGTTATCACCCTAAATAAGAGCTGCTCACCTGCAGTCTGTCTTCACGCACACCTAGAACAAGGGAAGACCAGTCAATGCTGCCCAAGATGATGCTTGAGCCAGGAATCCCCCCGACACTCCAGTAGGCATTCTCGGGAAGAAGTTTTCTCTGAGGTGGTTTTGCATCTTTTCTACCCGGACACAAAGAAATGGATGAAATGAAGTGACCCATTAGATTTTCAATCAACTAACCGATCTTGGGAGAGAGCTAGTGGGCCAGCTACGGGGCTAAAGGCTAAGGAAGATAAAAGAGGTCTAGAAAGCATCTGTGCCTTCCCAGGCTCTGTGATCTTGGTGAGAAGATAAGTCAGGCCACACGCAAGATGGGAACAATAAGGTTGTGTGGGAATTAAATGTGCTAACATACGTAAAGCTATGAATACCGTATCTGACGCTTGTCGAGCACTGCATATGTATTTGCCAAATAAAAATGAGTGTTTAAATGGCACAGACCCTGAGCTATAATGGTCCAGAGGGCTTTGAGCTGGGGGTTAGGTGAAACGGCTTCACAAGGGGCAGTATCAGAGAGAGCGTGATCAAAGGCCTGAACGATTCCGAACTCTTAACCAGGAGACCTTCACGAAAACAGGGTATGTGTGGGCACCATGAGGACAGAGGTCAGGCAGGACTGTGCGAGCACAGGAAGAGAATGGGGAAAGCCATAATGGACGCGGATGGGGGAGGGCTTGATGTCAGGACCCGAAGTTTGAGATGTAACCTGTAAGAAACAGGGAGCCCATAGGGGTTCCGTGCTGCTGTGCCATGCTATAAGGACATGCATCACTCAGGGTACACCGCCTCCCCCCCTTCTCGGGGGGGGGGAACAATAAAGGTTATTTCTTGCTCACAATGTATGTGTTCTGCCAGTCAGCTGAGGCTTTGGCCCCCCCACCGGCTTCACATTGACACCCAGATGGAGGAAACAGTCTCTGGCTAGAAAACTTCAGGGCTGTGGCAAAGGGAAAAAAAAAAAATAAAGAAAGAAAAGAAAAAAAAAAAAAGCCCACAGCAAACTGCATGCTGGCTCTTCAGACTTGCGCTGGGATGAGACCATGTCTCGTTGGCTGAGCAAGTCCTAGAGCCAAGCCTGCTGTCCGTGGAGCAGGGGTGCAGGCCTTCCGGGAAGGGGCAGCTGATATTTGTGAATAATAGAACCCCTCCCCACCCGCGGGAGTTTTAGGACCTTTCCTAATATTATCAGATAGGCTTGTGCTCTGATATTTGCCCCATCCCACTAACAGCAGTATCATGCATTATTACGAATTTTTCTTTAGACCAGGATGCTTTCGAGTTTGCCTTGAAATCAATGTGGACCTCACCCCCACCTCAGGATGCCCCATTAGCTGATTAAAAGGAAACAGTTCCTCTAAGAGCCGCTTTTCCCCCCTAGCCTAAGAAATGAATATAATATTTCTGCTTTTGAGTTACTCAGGCATCTTGGTTGAGGTGAGCCTGTGTGTTCTCCAGTTTGCCTGGTCTTATAATTTTGTAGCCTGCTGCGATTTCTGGCCTATTGATTAATGGGTCTCTCTCTCTCCACCACAAGCGACCTTAATCTTTTCTTAATTGCTTTAATGGCTGTTCGGCTTCCCTCTTGTGCCTTCCCCCACAATGTTGTTGTTGCAAAGCTTTTGTGTCTTAACTTCATTCCCCAACCGAGGACTTTACAGGCGCATGAAAGGTGAATTCTCTCTTTGTTTACCCTCTTTTCCTTGTTTTTCTCTTTTGCTTTATTTCTTCTTCAGCTGTTCTCACATGACTTAGCCAGTGTGGGGCATTGTCTGAGGTACCTGGGCACAAATAGAAAAATAAACAAAATATGAGGAGGGAGGTCCATGCCAAGGCTCCCCTCCCCCCCAGTGGCCCCTGTACCCACTCCATCGGCATCCAGTCTGGGCTCTGGGTCTCCCTTTCTCTCCCCTGCCCCACAAGGCCAGTAGCAGGCAGGCAGATCCTCCCCCATGCCCAGGGAGTCTGAGGCCTCCCTGAAAGCCAGATGAGGGTGGAGGAGTGGGGCCAGATTTCACCTGACCTAGTTTGGGGCTCTCTCCCTCCTTAGGAACAGAATTCCAGGAGTTTCTTCAAATGTGCTTCATTCATTCATTCATTCATTCATTCACAAACACTTATTACATGCCTATTGTGTACCTGGCACTGTGCTAGGATCATGGGAAAGTACAAATAAGGCATAGACCTTGAGCTCCAATCACTCACATATCAAACTAACAGAGGTAAAAGGGTAACTAACAAAGCCACTGCCTCAGAAACCCATGACGGTGCTGGATGACAAACACTGCGGGAATTTTGAGTGAGGATGGCAGTTTGGGGATTTGGGCAGACTTCCTGGAAGAGGTGCGCTTTAAAATGGGCCTTAAGTGATGGGTGGGACAGACAAAGCAGACCAAAGAGAAGGCATTTCCAGAGGTGAGAGGAACATAGAAGTTGGAGAGAGGGAAGCATTGGAGTGGGGACCCTGACTCCTTTGCACCCCAAGCTGCCATGTCTGGGAGGTTGGATGTGGTGGGGGGAACACCTCAGTGTGTGCATCAATGCTTGGGGTCTGTTTGTACCCGTCAAAGATCCCTTTCCCATTTGGGTCCCCACTATTGCAAGAGGGGGAGAATCATAGGAACGGCTAATGGGTGCCATTTTGAGGGGAGAGAAGGAGAAAAAGAATATTCTTACTCAATGAGGACTCAGAAAACAAAATTTCTGGAACCTTCTTAGGTGGCCCTCTGAAGTCTCAAAGGATTCACAAGGGGCCTATGCCCTCCATATGACCCCAGGCCATGGTCTTCGTACCAAGCCTGTTGGGATGTCAAGGCTACCATTCAGTGTCTCGTGTTCCATCCTGAACTGCTTCCTAATAGACTCCCCCGGTGTCAGTGAACTCCTGGGTAGAAGCCAGGGTCCTTTCTTGTACAAGAATGGATAGGACCAGGGAGCCTGATAGGACAGCCAAGCCAAACAGCTTGACACCATTAGTGCCAAGGGACTCACCTCTACTCATATTTATAAACTCTTAGGAGAGGCAGAAATAGAAAAGCTATTTCTTGGGGCACTTATGTCAGTAAATTAAGGGAGACATAGAGTGTGTGGTTAAGAGTTTATCTCTGGGGGGTGCCTGGGTGGCTCGGTTGTTAAGTGGCTGCCTATGGCTATGGTCATGGTCCTGGGGTCCTGGGTTTGGCCCGCATAGGACTCCCTGCTCGGCAGGAGGCCAGCTTCTCCCTCTCCCACTCCCCCTGCTTGTGTTCCCTGTCTTATTATCTCTCTTTCTGTCAAATAAGTAAATAAAATCTTAAAAAAAAAAAGAGAGAGAGAGTTTATCTCTGGGATCAGACAGACTGAGTTCAAACCCAACCTCTTCAAATCTTCTTCTTCCCAGCTGGGTGATCTTGAGTGAGTTATTTAATTTCTCTTTTCTTGTCCCCAAATGTCTTAGTTTAATTATGAAATATCTCGAAGAAATATAAAACAAGCACTTACATATAACCTTTACGTTTATATATTACAGGCTCCCATATATTCACCACTCGCATGAAAGACATGAATGTCGTACCCTATCTACTCCATATCATCCCTTTTTAATTTTTTTATTCTTTTCTTTTTCTTTTTCTTACACTAGGCTCCATGCCCAATGTGGGGCTCAAACTCATGACCCCGAGATTAAGAGTCGTATGCTCTAATGGCTGAGTCAGCCAGGTGCCCCATATCACCCCCTTTTTAAAGAGGAAATGAAATGTTCACAATTAGCTAGAACTATCTTCTCATCATTCCTCTTCTTTCCTCTCCAAAGGTAACAAGTGTCCTGAAGTTATTATTCCACTGCATTAAAAAACAAAACAAAACCAAACACCTTCCACTACCCACGTAAGTAACTGTGAATCCTATATGCTATAATAGTATCTGCTGCTTAAGATTTTACATGATAGGTACCACATTTTAGGGATTCTTTTGAAATTGCCTTTTTCTGCATTCGACATCGTATCCTGAGACTGACCTTTGCTGGTGCCTGCGCGACGCTGTATGGCTGCTCGGAGAGTGAGCCGCTGTTTGATTTCTCACCTCCTAAAGCAGCAGCCAGCAACTTTCCTCCGTAAAGGGCCAGACAGTATGTGTCTTAGGCCATATGGTCTCTTCAATGACTTAATTCTACCATTGCAGAAGGAAAGCAGCCACAGACAGTAGGAGTTTGGCTGTGCTCCAGTAAAAAATTTATTTCATATAATTTTTTTAAATAAGACTTAATTTTTTAGAGCAGTGTAAGGTTCACAGCAAAACTGAGAGGGAAGTAGAGAGATTTCCCACATAGTCCCATGTATATTCCCATATACAGTCCCATATATCCCCCACACGTACATAACCTCCCCCATCATCAACATCCCCCAACAGACTGGGGCATTTGTGACAACTGGTCAACCTACATTGACCCATCATAATCCCCCAGAATCCATAGTTGAAGTTAGGGCTTACTCCTGGTATGGTACATTCTATGGGTTTGGACAAATGTATGATGACATGTATCTGCCATCATGGTAACATACAGAGTAGTTTCACTGCCCCCCCCCCCAATCCTCTGAGCAATGCCTCTGTGTTCTCCCTACTCCCTACATCACCCTTGGCACCACTGAGCTTTTTACTATCTCTATAGTTTTGCCTTTTCCAGAATGTCATATGGTTGAAATCATATGGTATGTAGCCTTTCCAGATTGGCGTCTCTACTTAGTTATCTGCATATGAGCTTCCTCTACGTCATTTTGTGGCTTGGAAGCTCATTTACTTTAACGCTGAATAATATTCCATTATCTGGATATACTACAGTTTATTTTCCATCACCTACTGCAGAACATCTTGGCTGCTTTCATGTTTTGGCAATTATGAATAAAGCTGCGAGAAACATCTGTGAGCAGGTTTTTGCGTGGACATACGTTTTTGATAATAATTTTCACGTGTCACAAAATATTCTTTTTATTTTCCTCGACCATTTAAAAAGGCTCAAATCATTCTAGCTTGCACACTGTGCAGAAGCAGGTGGCAGGCCAGATTTGAGTCATTCCCACTTCTGTCCTGTCACAAACAGTGCTGTCTTGTTCATTCCTGCAAGCACTTCCCGGAATATTCTACAAATATTTCTCCAAGCTAAACACTAAGATGTGGAATTGCTTTGGCATGGGGTGTGCGTTTTCAACTTCATGAGATACTGCCCAATGCTCCCGTGTTATTTTCCCCACTCACCTCCCTACTGGCACCACTTCTGCTTCCCCACATTCTCACCGACACTGAGTGTTGTCAGACTTTTCAACTGTTTGACCAGGTTGATGAGTGTGAGGGCTGATATCTTACTCTCTTTTTAATTTGCAATTACCTGAGAGGTGGGGAATTCTTCCAAATGTTTATTGTCCAGGTTGCCTCCATCCTGCATTGCCCATTCATACCTGTTGCCCATTTTTCCACTGGATTGTTTATCATTTCCTCGTTAATTTATAGGGGTTCTTTATGTATTCTGGGTGATTCCTTAAACCTTTGGAGCCGCAGTTTCCTCATCTGTGAGTGGGAATGTTAACAGCATGCACATCATGGAGTTGCTGTAAGGAGTAACATAAATGAGTATCACATAGACGGTCTGGCCTTATCACAAAGAGTAAAGATAAGCAGAAAATCACGTTCTCCAGAATTCCTCCTGGGGAGAGCACTGTATCTGCATGGAGGAAATATTGTGTGCTAGACAACATGGAAAGGAGGGTAAAGCAGGAAAGGAATACTCAAGAACAATTGAGCATGTAGCTAACTGGCTGCATAGGACAAAGGGCCAGATTTGCATGACCACGAAAAGGCTGCCGTGGTCCCAGGGGACAACTTGGGCGGGAAAAGGAGACAAAGAAACCTCACAGAGAGACACTGGAGGAGAACAAAGTCTCAGAGGTCTTTCCGGTTGGTTGTAAAGTGTGTGGTTTAACTTCCCTCCTCTGCTTCTCCTGCAGAAGGTCTCCAACCCTCACAGATGATGTTGGTAAGAGGACTCTTTCAGTCCAGGAAGAAGTGCAAGTGTGTGCACCTGGGTCAGAATGGGGATGCGAACAGATAGCACTGGGGCACCTCAACAACTGAGTCTGAGCGGAGCGCTGACCACTCAGAAGCTGTTCGCCCGTGTTATGAGGTCAGATGCTGTGCTTGGTCCTTTCCACATAGCACCTCATTTAATCCAGGCAGTGGGACACCCTACCTCTCATTTCCTCCCTTCTCCCAGCATCCCTTCTGTACCCAGGCTCCCTGAGGCTCCATGCTGCTCAGGTCCTGCCAAAGCGTTTGCTAAACCAGTCCAAGCCGAGGAGGCAGGGACTGAACATGGGACCCCTCCTAGGAGAACCTGCCATGGAAAGGAAGAGCCTGAGGAGGATATGCTTAAGCCAATGGCAGGAAACTCCAATGGTGGGATGACAGGCCTCCTGACAAGTGCTGGAGGAATACTGGGAACAGAAGGGCCCTTTTGGTACTCCCCAAAATATCCCAGCTATGTAGCCACCTAGTCCGCCAACCCTGCCTGAATGAATGGATACTTAAACACATGCACCCAGTATCACACCCAACACGAAACTCCAGCCTGCACCAGATCTCTCTGGGGCTTGTCCTGCTTCACGCTGCTTCCTCCACCCTGTAGAGCAACGCTTCAGGGGCCAAAAGGCTTTCTTTGTGCAGGTGTCACCAGCACTGAGCACCGAAGTCTCTAGCTCCTCTTATTCTCACTCCTTCTCCATCCTCTCCTTGAATGGTTCCCACCAGGAGAGCAGGCAGCAATGCTCAGAGGCCAGCGCACAGAGAAGGCGCTGAGCTCCCAGAAGCCCTGGACCAGACTCTTCACACACATACCTGTCCTTGGTTCATTGTTGCTCCCTCCTACAAAGAGTACCAGGCTTCCCACCCTGGCCTGCCCACCTCTAAACAGTGTTCAAGTGCTGTTTCCATGACAACCTGAGGCATTGCTGTAGTTTCACACCTATAACACGAATCCTCCTCCCTCCGCACACGTTGTCCCTCTGCCCAGGATTCTTGTCAAGACCTTCTCTGGTCACACTGAGTACATGCGTGCTCCACCTAACAGACCACCCTTTCCGTCAGCTTCTAAGAATCTCACCCCCATGTTTACTCAAAGACATCAGTGGAGGGCCTTCCCTTAGAATATGGATTTTTTTTTTTTAATTTGCAGTAAGTTAAAAATGCAACCAACAGGGTGTGGACAATTCACAGAAACCTTTGGTAGAGCTGAGGCTATGATAGGAGCTCCAGAGACGTGAGGGGAGAACATGGCCCAAAGGCCTGTATGTGGAGATGTGATTATTCTTCAAGTAGGAGTTAATGGGAGGCAGATCTCCAAATATTTCATACACGGATTACAGCCAATTATCGGATTATGCAAGAGGCCAGCACGCTAGCTCCCCTCTGGCCATCCCCACATCGTCAACACGCAAATGGCAAGGAAGAAGGGGACCCAGGAGAGAGGCCTGGGCTGAGGGTAATGAGGAGGGGAAACCTAGAGAGGAAAGGCCCGTCCACCACCTCTGCTTGGTCTCCTTGCCCCAGCTCTGATTCTGCTCTCAGGAGCTTTGGGACGGTCCGCTCCCCCACCTCACTCAGTTCCCCCAACCACAGACTTGGTTTGTTTATAGCCGCCCCCCAATGCTAGTCCAGCTCTTTCCGCCTCATACGTCACTAGCAAAGCCCCATTCTCAGCAAACCCACCCATCATATCAACTTGGAATCAATCACACTTTCCATAAAGGGAAGAGAATGGAGAATTATAAAACCTCGTCACTTGATTTTTCCGACCTCTGCAAAATAATCATATTTTGTTGATCGTGTCAGAGGGTCCTGCCTGGGAGGGGATGCCCGGATCCAGGAAGGGGACAGCTGAAGTTTTTTAGATTCAAGTTTCTGGATGCTTGGGGTCTGGTCCATTCTCTGGGCCTTCCTGAGGGTTCAGAAGTCTCTAGATGGTTTTTCTGTTCCCACCAGGAGGCCCTTCTGATAGGGCAAGGGCTGCAGGGCTTAATAGTCTCCACAAACCCTGACCTGCCATCTCCCCTCTAGATGCCCCCTCTCTTGGCCCCTTCCTCATAGACTGGGTGGCCAGAGGGCAACTTACATGTCAAGTCTTATATATGGTCCCATAAATGCCAGTAATCAGACAGTGAAATCTCCATGGACCTCCTCTCCAGGATCTCCTGAAAGCAAAATCCTAAAATACAAGCTAGGGCTACTTTGCCCCCATATGACTCCTTCCTTCAGAGACGGGATGGGATGTGGCATCAAGTGACAAGATCCCCATGGAGTGTTTTGTTTCAGCCTAAACCCTAGTGTTGGGGAAGTTTGGTGGATTTTGTGACCGGTCGCACAGGATAGGCTGATCTCCCCAAGGACTGCCTGGCCCATGTCTACTAGTTCCCAAGAGGTCCCCTCAAGTGAGTGACAGCCAATCTAAAGCTGGGATTTTAGGTTATGAGGCAGATTCCATTTCCTATTCCAGAGGGGAGCAGGACGTTCAAAGAATAACTCAACCTGCATGGTATCCGCTATACATTCCAGCCTCCCCACCCCAAAATGTTTCTGCCCTGTTCGCTCTGGATCTATTCCAGCTTAACTTTGGACAGTATCTGTCTTACTAAGAATACAAAGTGTTAGCCCCTCAGTTTCTGCCGTCTCCCCTGCTGGCCAGCTGGTGACAGAGATTAGCCTCTACACTCTGAACAGGAGGGAAACTGAGGCCCTGGAAGGACACAGACTTTTCAATCCCTTAGCCCAAGAAATTCCCAAGTTCAAGATGCCCAGGCTGGATGTTAAGTAACTCAGACATCTCTGGATTGGGTGACCTCTCCGCCTTCCTCCCACCCCACCATTGTCTGGGGGAAACCCCAAACTTTTGAAAGTGCCCTTGAGCTGGTTTGCAGCCCCAATCTCTGCTACATCTCTGCTCCTGGCCACCCCATTTGCAATGACTACTATTCACAATGCCCTGGTGAGCCGCCGCCACCGTCTGTCCACCGCCCCAACCCTCCTCCAACCCTGTGGCTTTTCATCAGTCTAGTGGCTTCTAAGTCTGAAAAGCTAATGTTTGAAAAAAAAAAAATCCCCAAATCAGCAGACACGTAAGTAACTGCATCCTGGCAAGATCGTTTGAGGTGACTTAGAAAAGCAGCAAGGGCTGTTATAATTCAGTACCTAGGAGGAAAACCACACAAGTGAACCGCAAATGAAAGATTCTCGTTTCTTCTCTTGGCCTTTTCTTGCTGCCACCACCTCCATCCCAGTTTGGTCTCAGCCCCCCGTTTCCCAGCCCCAGCAGACACCGTCCTGGTCAAGGAGGCAGTGGCTGTGCTCCCCACCAGGATCCCCTGCCCCTCCTTCATTCCAGAAAGTGTGAGGTACATCTGGTGAAGAGAACTGATCCCAGGGCTCTCACTCAGGTGAACTTAGAGGGACCCTCGGGAGCATTAGAGAGTGTCTTCTGCCGGAGCCACAACTGAAAATGGGCTTATGGGGAAACCAAGTTTGGTCCCCAGTTAGGTGTCCTGCAGGAAGTTCTGGATTATAGAACAGTCAAACCCAGAAGAAACTTCAGAAATACGAGTGCAATAAAGTCCACACAGCAGGGGTGCCTGGGTGGCTCAGTTGGTTAAGTGGTGGCTGACTCTTGATTTCAGCTGGGGTTATGATCTCAGGGTTTTGAGATTGAGCCTCACATCAGGCTCCACGCTCAGCGAGGAGTCTGTTTGAGATTCTCTCTCTCCCTCTCCCTCTGCTCCTCTCTTCACTCTCTCTCTCAAAATAAATTTTAAAATCTTTAAAGAAAATTCCACACATCAGGATAGTTAGCCTGCCTGTGAGTGAGACGCCTGCACGTCAGCCTTCTGGGAATGTCTCAAACAACCACAGGCACATATATCTCCAAAGCGATGGCTTGGGTGCCAGGATTAGCCAAAGCCAGAGTAGACATTTGAAATATTTTTACATCAGAACAGAGCTATCGGAGAGGATGCCGAAACTGCAATTTCAGATGGGAATGAAATTGCTGCAGGTGTGGGATTATTTCCATTCAAGATAAAAACGCAACCATTTGCGTTTTTAAGACTAAAAGAGAGTTGGCAATTCAGCTCTGGAAAAACCAGTTTCCTACTCTCTCCTTAACATTTCTGAGGATTTTGGAGATGAGACAATAAGTAATAAAAAGTAACTAGTGACCAGTGTTGTCAATTTAGCAAATATAAATACAGGACACCCAGTTAAATGCCAATTTCAGATAGACAATGAATAATTTTTTAGTATAAGCCTGTATTATATTAAAGAAAAGTGCTGTTTATCTGAAATTCAAATTTAACTGGGCATCCTGTATTCTCTCTGACAACTCTTCCACCCATGCATGAGTAAGTGAAGAGGGGCAACTTCCTGACGCCCTTTCATTGCAAAATTCCTTCAGTCAATAACTACATACCAAGCACCTACTGTGTACCTGGCACTGTGTTCAACGCTGGTGCAACAGACCTAATGCCTGACCTCAGGGAGCCTACAGTCTGGCTGGAGAGATAGGGAAGAAGTGACCATCGAAGCATCATAAGCAGAAATGTCCAGGGCCAGGAAAATCAGAGCAAGAAATGACATTTCAGATGAGTGAGGGAGCAGAAGCCACCCACCAGCTACAGAGACACCAGCTCTGCCTGCATGTCTGGGGCAAAATATGAAGGGGCCATGAGGCTCTCTTGACCATTTCTCTGTTGTGACACCTCCCTCTCTTCACCTCCCTCTCCATCAAGAACCCATTCATTCGGGGCGCCTGGGTGGCTCTGTTGTTAAGCATCTGCCTTCGGCTCAGGTCATGGTCCCAGCGTTGTGGGATCGAGCCCCGCATCAGGCTTCTTGCTCAGCGGGAAGCCTGCTTCTCCCTCTCCCACTCCCCGTGCTTGTGTTCCCTCTCTCTCTGCCTCTCTCTCTGTCAAATAAATAAATAAAATCTTAAAAAAAAAGAAAAGAAAAGAATCCATTCAACTGACATTTATGGAGAGCCTATCATGTACCAGACCCAGCACACATTAGAGAGAGAAAAATAACCATGACACAGCCCCCTTGAGGTTGACAGTCAAGACATGTGCCTTAAGGCTCATTTTAGTTGTGGGGATAAAGCCATGAGGGAACCCTGGGGTGTGTCACACAGCATCAGAAAGCCTCTGGGCACCATAGTCAGACAATTTCATTTTGAGGCCAAAGTCCCCATTAATGTGTTGAGTTACCCTGATCAAGTCACTGAACCTCTCCGAACTTCATCTTCTTCACCGGAATAAAGGTGGTGTTCACAACAGTGTCTGTCTCACAGGCTTGCTCTGAGAAGCTAATGGAACAGCCAGCATTTGGTCAACCATAAAGCGTTACATAAAGGTGTCATAAAAATGATTTTTGTTTGGCAGTTTCTCAAAAGGTAAACATAAAATTACCATATGATCCAGCAATTCTACATCTAGCTAGAGACCTCAAGAATTGGAAGCAGGGACTCAGACAGACACTTGTACACCAGTGTTCATAGCGGCATTATTCACAGTAGTCAAAAGGTGGAAACAACCCAAATGTCCACCACAGACAAATGGACAATGAAATGTATCAGACGCATACAACGGAGTATTATTCAGCCAACGAGAAATGAAATCCTGATACTTGCTACCACACGCGTGAACCCTGAAAATATTATGCTAAGTGAAAGAAGCCAGACACAAAAGGACAAATATGGTATGATTTCACTTATATGAAGTATCGAGGGTAGTCAAATTTATAAAGACCCAAAGTGAATTAGAGGCTCCAAAGGACAAGGGGAAAAGAGAGTTCTTATTTAACGGATACAGGGCTTCTGTTTGGGATGATGGAAAAGTTCTAGGGACGGATGGTGGTAATGGTTGCACAGTATTGTGAAGGTACTTAATGCCACCAAACTGTACACTTTAAATGGTTTAAATGGTAAATTTTATGTTATATATTTTTTGTAATTTAAGAAAAAAAAGGCTATGCAGGTGCCGGGGTACCTCAGTCGGTTGGGCAGCCGACTCCTGATTTTGGCTCCAGTCATGATCTCGGGGTCCTGGGATAGAGCCCCCCAACGGGCTCTGTGCTCAGCTGAGAGTCGGCTTGTCCCTCTCCCTCTCCCCACACTTGTGAGAGAGCTCTCGCTCTATCAAATAAATATATAAATCTTAAAAAAAAAAGTTATCCTCCAGAGAAGGCTGGAAAGATTAGAGAGAGCATCACAGAGGAGGTATTCCTTGAGCAGAACTGGACTGAAGGAGACGGAGGAAGAACCTTTAAGCAGGGCAGACAGAAGCTACTGGAAAGGCAGGGCTCTCTGTGAGCTTCCCAGGGCCAGCGGCTCCTACAGGGCAGTACTGTCCTAAGGTTGTGGCGCTTCAATACCACCTGCCATGGAGCTGTCCCGCAGACCAGGGAAGAAAGCCTCGATGATACACACAGTGCTGCCAGGGCAAAGGCTTATGTGGAAGTGGGTGGAATGTATGTCTCATGGAGCCACCATCCCAGGAAGTGCTGGGTTAGGAAGGAGTGTACTCCAGAAGGTGTATCCAGAGGATCAGGAGCTCAGAGTCTGCGGTGCAGGTCACCAACAGCTGGGGAGGAGGGGCCAGAAGCTGACCAATGAATGGGGAGGAGGAGCCAGGAGCTAAGTCAGCACCAGTGGGGGAGGCATTGGTAGGAGTCAAGATGATGATCAAAAGGCGGAGGGAAGGAAGCTTTATGAAGAAGACATCTCTCACGCCCTGGAAGAGTCATACAGGCAGGTTAGTTGGGCAAGTAACACAGGCAAGATGGGCTGAATCCAATCTAAGATGGCGACCAGACCAAGCAGAGACATTTGTAGTTATTCGGAGTCCTTTCCAAGGATCTTGACTACAGACTCTGAGATCTGCTTTTGTACCCCAACAGAGACTGGTCCTATACCCAGTCATCCCCTGGACAGGAAAGTGAGATAATATCATTTCCTAAGATCAAAATTTCAGGTCCCCCTTGCCCTCCCCGAACCCTTTGGAAGTTTTCCTCTGATTCATGGTCAATTTTAGCAAAATTACAAATCCGGTGAATATAATTTCCTTCCTCCCATGTTGTACCATGTTCCACCCTCAGAAAAGGGCTGGGTATCGGCACTTTGCATCTTTTTGTGAATTAGAACTTTTCTGTTCCTTTTTCCAAAAGCAATGCATGTTAGCCACATCTATTATTAAAAGATTTTAAACATCAGGGAGCAGGCTGGGAAGACTTAGAGACAGGGTGGTCTTTCCGGCTCCCCTGCAATCACTCCTTCAACCATAAGAGACACTCTCCTGATGAAGGGGTCACCTCTTCTCACCCCTAGCAGACTGTCACCTCCTCCTTAAGTTAGCACCAGCCATTGGCTAAACAGCAGGGTTTTCATTTAATAATAAAATATCCTAACAGCAAATAGAAAATTCTCTATAAATAGAGATCATGTAAGATGACAGTGGATTAACATTTTAATTAAACATGGCAATTCCAATCATTTTTATCATTATAGAGATACCCAACATTTTGACACATTTCAGGTGTAAATTGATGGTTCCAGTCCGATGGCAAATTGAAATAATTTTTCAGGTGATATTTGTAAGCTTTCAGTGGCAGAGAGAGATGGTATTCAACAGTCAAAGCTACAGATTCTAGACATTCCCATTCAAAATACTAATCTTGAAGCCTCTCTCCCTCCCTCCCTTCACGGAGAGCCTTAAAAATTATCTCCCCAGACGTCACACCCACTACCATACATTAATCTGATGCTTTATGATTTGCAAAACTCCCACCAAAAGGCACTTTGTTTTCCCCGGTAGAATGTCAGACTCTGTTCTTTGGTTGAAAGGCATGGCAAGCAGGACCGACGGGTGTATTTGTCTTAGCAATTAATGATTTATTGAGCACGGAGGACGTGATTTAGCCTCACATTACTGCTGGTCCTCACAGGGGACCATGCAAGGCAGCTCCTATTGTCTCTGCAGAAAGAATCCAGGTTCAGACCCGAGAAGTAACTTGCCAAAAGGCACACAGCTAGAAAGTGGCAGAACAAACGTGGGAACCCAGAAGAATCCAACTCCCAAAACTGGACTCTTTTGCCTACTATCTGTCTTCCTCACAAATGCTGAAAGGGGACTCAATAAATGGTTGTTGATTTGTCATGTTTTTCCTACATTCTATGCCAAAGAGAACACTCCAAAGCTGGATAAGCTAACCTCAATGAGACACTTTCCTTGTCATTCTTCCTCTGTGCCAACTCTCACCTCCAAACCACTATGGCCGCCACCAACACCAACGCCGACGTCATCATCATCTTCAACAACAAAATACCAAGTTTATTTGAAGGAGAAATGTTTTTTCAAGAAAAAGAGAAATATTTTAAGGGATCATGCTTTCTTTTTTTTAATATTGAGCAATTTTAATCTTTAAAATCTACTTTAGGCTACACGCATTCTTGGATTCATGATCTTTATTACTACCCGCAGTGGGCTTACAGTCACCACGTGCCTTCAAGGTCCCCTGAGAAACACGCAGAGCTTTTCCAGCAAAGGTAAGTAATTGATGTCCTTGTGGAGACTTCTCCCCAAACTTTTATAGCCACCTAAGCTAAAATTTGCTGAACAGCTACACGGAGAGTTCCACATTGAAATAATAGACCTACTCTGCGTAAACGCCCGTCTAAGTGAATATCCTGAACAAAACATCCCAAATTTTGAAAACTTGGGAACATGTCAGACAAAATGACATCACTCTGAGAAAAATAATACAGTAAAGAGTCTCGACCTCTTGTAGTCTGAGGATACTGGCTAATGTTGCCGAGAAATATCCAGCAACTCTTGATGTTTTGGGATGCTAAAACTTTGTGGGCTGGATAAAGCTTATTGATAAAATCAGTAAGCATTCCCTGACGAAAGTAGCACAGGTTTAATGATTAGAAAAAAATGTCTTGAGGGCATGACAGTTCCTTTTCATCTTTATAACCCACAACAGAACTTAGCCCAGCACCACTCTTGGAAAAATTTGTTCCATAAATGTTTGTTGAGTGAATATAGATATTTAACAGCTCTTCAACAAGGACTTGTTGGTGATTCTACAACTGGGAGAAAATATAACTGAAAAACAAGCTACAGACACAATATTGTGAATGTAGTGAATGCCATTGCGCTGTACACTTTAAAGTGGTTAATTTTATATTATATGAATTTCATCTTAATAATAATAATACTAACGGTGGAGACCAGGGAATAGCGACCTAATAGCTTTCATGAAAATTCAACACAGTATATTCTCATAACAAATATAAAGCACAAAAGAGCCCAGAAACATTTTTTATGAGTAGGAAGTATAAAAAAATGGCTATTAAATAGATAAAATTTACAAATTCCAACACAATTTCCAGAAATTGTGATGCAAATAGCCTGAAATATTTACAGCACTCAGGGCTTGGTGGGGAGGATGTAGAGGGTTTTCAGACCCACCCTGGCCGATCCTGTTTGCAGTCCTCCTGGCCTCCACCGTGCCGGAAAGGGCAGGAGGGAGCTCCTGCTTCCAAAGTAGAGAAGCCCTGGGTCTCTTCCCCATTTGAGAAATTTCCCAAGAACATAGAGAAATGTAGCCCCATCTGTGCACTCCCATCCTTTCACCAGTTTAACCACAGCTCCAAATTCAAGGTGATCGTTCTAAGAACCTCAAACTTACAAATCATTTCAAAACTGAGGCTTCCCTCCTTATATGACAATGTGATGACAAGCTTCTTTTTTTTTAAGCAGGAAAGCAAAAGCCTCTTATTTAAAAGGCCTTAGTAACCGCAGTTCAGGAGGGCTGAAAAAACAAATGTGGTTTCCAGTAGTTTAGGAAGCAATATTTTCTGATTATAGACAAAACAGTTTTTCTTTTTCCATTAAAGGGCCATTGATGGAGCCAATGTTTAAGGGCTGAGGACACGGTACGAAGTTTTCAAGCTATACCTTTTTTGTAAAAGGCCAAGGATTGCACACTTGGTTTTCAAAAAAGTTAACACATTTCGAGTAAGCCGCAGCTTGGAATCTTGTCTGTATCAAATCTTCCCTTCTGCTTTCTGATAAATCACAATGTGACAGCCTGCGAGCCTTCCTCCCTCATCTGTTTGGCTTGCTCATTAGGTCTTTAAAAGAAAATGCAAATCCTCATCTCTTCATTAACCCATCTTAGAAAATAACTCAGATGTTCCTAATTTCTCGTCTGATTTATCAGACCGGTCTCTGATAACTTTTGAAAGAAGTCTATTCAACATTCTCAAGGACAAAGGACACTTTATGGCAATAAATAAAAAGAAACCCTGACATGAGCACAAGAGGAGAAAAACACCGAGAACTTTGGTACACGTTGCTTGCTTGCTTGCCTCGGAATTACTTCTAGTTCTGTCCGAGCCAATAAACACATTACACTGAAAATGTTTTATTCACAAACTTCTCTGACACCATCTACGAAAAGAACTGAAAGACCCTCCGTTTCACTCCACGTCTCAGACGCCTGGCAGCCTAAAGGAAATCAACATTCCACTGTAACCTTTCGTTTAAAAGTAAATAACAACAAGTATGGCAACGCGATGGAATCTGAAGGGATCAAAACATGTTTACTCTTAACTCCTGAGAAATCTCTTCACCATGTGATGTGTGTGGGTGCGCACGCGCGTGGATATTAAAACCTCTCTAAAATTAAGTCTTTTTTTTCCCACACACCAACACTAAACTAAATCCTAGGGTCCTCTCAGAATGTCTCCCCATGATCAGGTGGCTTTAAAAAGAATTCTATTTACCAAAATCGTCAGGACACTGTTTATTTTCCTCAGAGGGGGGCTGGAGGGAGGGCAGGACGGGAAAGAAAAGCAAGCTGGTGAGTTTTTGTATAATAAGTGACCCTATCATGCAAATAAACAAGCACTTCTCTTTCAGGATATCTGTTATCAAAGACATCTCCAAGTCTGACAGCATTTCTCAGCTCCTCATCAGAAATAGAACTACTGACCCCACCAAAAGTAAAGAAGACCTTTCTCCTTCTGTCCCAGACACGGGGAAAATAAGGCAGGGAGGCTGGTGTGGGAATGATTTTTCTTGAACACTGCACCAGACACATTCTCAGCCGTTTGGCCACACTCTGGGCACCTCCCTGTCCACCTTCTTCCTCTCAAACAAACCGCAGGGATGGACCGCAGGCTCACAAGAATTCCACCATATTGCTTTACACTTTTTTCTTTTTCAAGTTCTCAGTATTTATGGGTCTCCAAGGTAGGGAAGGGACAGGGAGGAGCTCTCCCTCACAAAGACAAACACAGTTTGCAATAACAAAGCAGAGAGAGTATATCTGTGTGAGTAGGGGGTGTGTGTGTGGGGGGGTGTGGGTTGGGGGGGTGGGAGGGTGTCCATGTTTGGTTTTGTTTTATTTTTCACCCCCCAGAAGAAGGAATTGAAAGAGAGGCCTGCCCAGATTTCCCAAGTAGTTAGTTTCTGAGGAGGTTAAGTAACTGGGGAAGGAAAGCGTTTGATAAACTCCCTGACTGGAAACTCAATCACCAGATTTCAGAGAGGAGGGAGTCCCATGCCTTCTTTCTAAGGGGCACGCCACGTGCTCTTCTGCACCGACATCTCCTGTCTGCGTCCAGAGACCCGAGGACACACCTCAGGTGGGAGAGCACTGTCCCCTCCACCCACCCAGCAAGGGCCGGCTCTTCCCGTCAGGTGGGGCAGTGGAGGCAGAGGAGGGCCCCCAGGACTGGGTCTTTCCTTTCGGGAGCCTGCTTTGCCTTCTCTTCCACCTGCTTCCCCACAGGGAGTCCCGTATCTTCTTCGGTGGGGGCCTGTTGACTAACGAAACAGCGAAAGCACAGGTCAGCCATCAGGCAAAGAATAAACATAGTTGTGCCGCACATGTGTTAAGCCTGTTTAATGGGTCGTCCCTACATGTAAATGGGCTTCCTACCCCAGCCCCCATCGCTCCACCTGTATCAACAACAATGCCTCCACACAATTATCTTACCTTAATGAACTTAATCTTTAATTTCCCAGCTTGGCCCTGGTACTCAGCCTCCCAACAAAGGAAGTGGAACTGTTTGAGTCCCCGTGAGCCGCCTTCCTCCAACAGCTAGGGAAACTTTACCCACGACAAGGATTTTTGCCCCTTGTGGAACTGTCAAAAGCAATAAATATTTTTCTTTTTATTCCATCATTAGACCCTCCTAAGAATGCCTCCCCATTGTCCACTGTAATTCCCAGAGCTCTCTGGGCTGGGGCGTTATTGTGGAAAACGAATCCTGAAGTGTTAACAATCCTGCCAAAGCGGCTACACTTTTTTTTTTCTTTCGAGGGCGTAACCGTTAGGAATGTGTCGCCTCACCATAGCCTGCTCGGCGAAAAGAGCACTTGTGTTTTTTAACACTGGGCTTTGAGAAGGATGCTCAAGTCAGAGCATTGTGGCCACTGTAAATAGATGCACTCAGCAGAATAGAGCTTCTTCATTCCTAATTAGGGAAGTAACTCTAGAAAGACAGAATGTCACTTGCTAGGCGGTGCGTATTGTTGAGTTTGTAGCCGCCTCCACAATGTGAGGTAATTGGAGTTGTACCTTTTAGAAAGCTGCTAATTTCACATAGGAAGTGCTAACAAGACCTTTCTGGGCCATGTTTTCCTTCTTCCTTTTTAAGGAAGTTACAGACCTTCAGTAGTGGGAATGGCTGAGCCCTGGCCTGGCGGAGGAAACAGCAGTAATGAACCACTTCAGCCCGCGGTTAGAAAAAGGAGGCCTCATTTTGGAGTCCTGAGAATACTAAGCACAACAAAAGGTTCTGTTTAAGCTTGTTATCCAGGACATTCTTACAGGCTACACAGCTTTCCCTGCAATGACCCTCTCCAAACAAGTGCATCAAGTTTGAGCAAATAGAAACACCCAACTTTCAAGGCTCGGAGTTATAGTTTTCTTTACAAAGCCATTTATATAATGTAAGCTGCAATTAGCATGGGACAGAGCGAGGAGATTTAGGCTGGAAAGTTCTTTTAACAAAAGATAGAAATTAGTGGAATAAGTAACAGTTAAATATCGGCTTCAGATAACTAGTTGAAAAGGCCTTTTAAATCATTTACTAATAAAAAAATAAAATAAAATGATTTTGCCTCAGACCTTGTTCCAACCAAAGTGTGGTCTTTTAAATCACTGAACTGATTAATCTACTAATTTTAAATTATCCAGCAAGAATGGATCCGAGCAAAAAAAAAAAAAAAAAAAAAAAGTCCACACACCCCCAAATGAAAAGCGTTACAGCTTTTAAGCCTGACAATTTCATCAAAATGTCCATAGGAATTACATAAAAAATTCAAACCATAATGAAATAAATTGCTACTTACATTATGAAAAGTCTGCAAAAGCTTTTTATAGACTTCAAATGCAGAAGTTATATAAACTGCACAGTAAAAAGAATTAGAAATTGACCTTTACAGATCAAGGGCTAAAATTAACAGTCTTCAGGGGAAAAAAAAATTCCCAGTTCACAGTGGCTTTTAATGCCATTTTTTCCCCCCTACACTCATTTATCTAATAACCATGGCAAGGTTAGGATAAACAATGAACAGTATGTTTTCACATTTTCCACCTTTTGTGTCCTCCATATGAATTTCTAAAACACTTAAGAGAATAGATACATAAACCTGTGACCTTCAAATGAGCTTTCTGATACTCTCAACATTTTGAATAAAAAGATCAGAAAATGGAACCACTTTTACACAGTAATGAATTCCATTCTGTTGGGTAAACAAAGCTAAATTTTAAAACAGAGACCTGACATTTGTATAGCTCAAGAAGCTATTCTGTTCTTTTGGGGGTGGGCAGAGGGAGGGAGGGGACATTGTCAGTACTTTAGGGTGGGCGAAATAATGACCCCATGTACAATGCACATAAAAAGGAGACAAATCCATTTGGCCGCGTTCAACAGAGAGCCACCGTTTCCAAGACAAGGACAACAAAAATGCCCAATTTTTATGACAATTTCCCCCCACCCCAGGAACAATTGATCCATCCCACGGAAAAGGGGGGGGGGGG
>NW_024426774.1:72170817-72341360 GCF_017311325.1 Ursus maritimus
GGGGGGGGGGGTTGGTGGAGGAGGCCCGGTCGCCATTAGGGAGCCAGCACTTATTGACGGGAGCTCCAAGGGCCTCCAAAAGTTACTCCAATTTCCGCCGAGCTTTTGTGCATTCCTTGTCCTGTCTGAAAGGCTCAGTTAGGTATTGTTGCAAAAAAAGTCTGCATCCACATTTGTTCCCCTCGAATTCATACTCGGCATTGTGAAGTTTTGCTATTCAGAGGCTGATTGGACAACAGCCCTGACAATGGCCAAGCGATTAGTCCCTCAGCATGGGCTGGGGTTGTGGCTATCAACCTAGGGACGGGGCTGGAATTCACTGGGGCATTCAGCTTCCTCTCGGGGCCTTCCTGAGAGGCCGTGCCTCCTTTGCTGCAGGTAATGCATTCCTGCAGACCCGGGAAACAGAATCCTTGTAATTAGCGTGTCCAGAACCGGGCAGGCCGCCCCCTCCCAGCAAGTCGGCCCTCGGGGGCCCTGAAGCTTTCTAAGGAGCTCAGCCCCTGAAATGCTCCAGCCTCGTCGAATGGAAAACTTTCTCGGGCGACTCGAGGGGCCTGAAAATCAGCACACCGGGGAGGGGAGCCAGGGGAGGCGGCGATCGGCGCCACTTAACCCTTGGCACGCCGAGCCGCCCGGCCTTTCCCCTGCTCCGGGCAGGGACGGTGGCGCTCGGCGCTGCGCCCCGGCGGCTGAGCACGCCGCCGAGTGTACAGATGTCAGTCTGGTGTTTTACTTGTCAGTAACTGGAATTAATTTACATTTATTTTCCTATTGTTTTATATCATTTTATGACAATGTGCGGCATAATATAATTTAAATCTTTAATGTACAACTAATTCTCTACCATTAATTTGTCAACATGATTACTGGATATGCCACCCGGAAAAGCAGGCTGACTTGAAATATGTATAAGACGTTCCTGTGTTTTTTACGAAGGTTTACATAGGAAATGACAAAGATTTACGGAGGGTTTTTCCTTGGACTGTCTATAATCTTATGAAAACTACAATTTCAAGGTGCTTCCCGCTGAAACTGAGGAATTCCGGAGAGCAGTGGGGGGATAAGACGCACAGCCAGCCCCCTTCTTGGAGAAATTAATTTAGGCAGCGCGGGGTTCTCGCAGCAGCCGCCGGAAATGAGCGGCGGCCCAGCCCTCGGGCGGAGACAGGGATCCCCCAAGACGCCGCCGCCGGGGCCGCGGGCTCGCGGGGTGGTCGGGCCGCGGCCCGCGAGCCCTGCCCCGGGTCTTCCCCGAGGTGGGAGAGAAAGAAAGCGGGCGGCGGGGCCCGGGCGGCGTTCCGGGGGCGCCTGCGGGCCCCGACGGCGTTGGGGAACAGAAAGGAGGAAAGGGCGGTGCCTGTGGGCAAAGCGTTCCTGGGCTGCCCTGACTTCGAGACCCCCCCAAAACTTCCCCCAAACCGCAGTCTCCTTCTTTCGCCGGTAGTCCGAGCCCAGCTTGAAAAAACTGCGCCTTCCCTCCGCGCCCCAGGGGGACGCGCGCCCTGCAGCCACCAGCCAAGTGATAACACCCAAACGTCTGCACCATTAAAATTAAAAGAGAAAAAGCACCCCAAACCTTATTAAACATTCAAATAGAAAAATTAAGATATTCTGGGCAAAAGAAGTGTTTAGACAAAGGCTGTCTCCTTCAATTTCCCCCGTTAAGCGGGGAGCTGGCTGCTGAGAGAGTGACGGTGAATTCCATAAATTAACTGAAAATCCCTCTTCTCCGGAGCCTAAGTTATCTCTCCGTTGCCTGCAGCTCTGATTTAGAATGGGAGCCGGCTTGTTTACCGGTTTAATTAATGCTCCTTTTCAAGCAGGGAGGAGGGGAAGGGGAATGAAGTGACTCGGTGATAAACAGGTGTAGCCCGGCCTGTAGCTGAGCTCTCGGGGCCTGTGGCAGCCTCATCAGGCTTGACTGGGCCTGACCCCGCCAGCGAAAAAGGTAGATGGCCCAGTTGGAAGCGCAGTAGGTGAGCATTATTTTAACCGCGAGCCTGTGATTGGAATGGCTTAAAGGGACAATCAGCCCTTGGGTTTTTTCTTCTTCTTCCAGAATGCATTCTGATTCTTTCCTGTTGCTGCGCGCAGAAGAGACAGACCTTGAAGATATAGGTCATAGGCCTCTTTCTTCCTCTTCCTCCTTCTTTTCCTCAGCCTTCACCTCAAAATGTAGAGGAAGAGCCTCTTAAGGAGGAAACCTGGCTCCCGCAGCTCGCTGGGGACCTGCTTGCTGCTCCGAAAAATCCCTGGGCATTCTGTATTTACTTATTTCGGCTTTTAATTCCAAGAGCCTAATATCTGGGATTGGACTGTCCGTGGCCTACGTGTTTCTGTGACCTTACAGATAACAGGGAAGCTTGGATGGAAAATGAAATTCAAGCGCCAGCTAATTTTAAAAACATAACTAAAAACTCATTCCCGAGGGGGGAAATGGCAGTTTCTGTAAGCACAGGCTGAACATGTTTTTAAATTAATAACTAGCCCTGGTATTTGCTAAATGATGGCTGTTTCGGGGGGAAATTTTTAGTCATTAAAAACAGCAGGTGCCCAAGGTGAGAATATATGTTTCATGACTTAAAGTCACCTGTCTGCTTTGCCAGCTGCCTTTCCGTGAGCCAGCATCCTGGAGAAACAGAAGTGAAACAGAAGCTGGGTCTGTCAGCCATGCTGGCCTTTTGCAGAAAAAAAAAAAAAAAAAAGCTTTTTTTTTTTTTAATTGCCATTTATTGAATGCCTACTCGATGCCTCCACATGTTATCACCAATTCTGAAAGCTTCCCTACAAGGTGGTTATGCTCAACCCCATTTTTGAGAAGGGTTTAGAGAATTGTAAGTGATTTTCCCAAGGCCACAAAGCTAGTCAAGTGCTAGAGTAGGGAAGAGAACTGGGGTCTCTCTGACCCCAGGGCCATCACCTCTTTCACTCTCTATGAGATAGCAGTGATCCTAGATACCCACCATCATGTGGAGACTGGGATTCCATTCTAGACAGAGACTGGTTATGTCCTTGGTTACAGAAGAGAGATTTTTTGCCACTTGGAGAATTCTGGTTACAGAAGAGAGATTTTTTGCCACTTGGAGAATTCCACTCCAAGTTCAGGTTCAGGTCTATGGGGGCCCAACACATGTATAAGCACAAAGTACTTTGCAGAATACAGATTTCTTTCTGGAAAGAGTTCTAAACTGGGATTAGGATCTTTCAATTTCATTGCTTGTTCTACTACCCATTAATGTGGGACCTTGAGCAAGTTACCTTAGGTCAAGATGAAATCCTCATCTCTCCACAGGCATTGTCTGCTTCACAGTGTAAGGCAGGGCCAAAAGGAGCTGACACGAGTTCCAATGCATTGATCACTATGAGAAGCTGTTCAAATGTACAGTTTCATGACCGATATCCCAAAGTTATCAGGTACTAATTAAGACTACAGGCGCATGTGGTTTGAAAGGAGTGAATTACTGTATAAGAGGGGCAATTTTTTCTCCTTATTAAACAGTCCTCACCTAATTTCTAAACATGAAAATCCTAGCTATATAAGAAATTTATTTATTTATTTATTTATTTATTTATTTATTTAAGAGAGAGAGAGAGAGCGTGCACACCCATGGGGACAAGGGGCAGAAGGAGAAGGGAAGCAGACTCCACACTGAGCACAGAGCCTGATGCAGAGATTATGACCTGAGCCGAAAGCAAATGTTGGATGCTCAAATGATTGAGCCACTCAGGTGCCCCGAAAATCCTGGCTATATTAACAATAATTCTAAAATCCTAAAATAATATAATTTTGATGGAAGAGGCCATTAATAATTAAAAAAATGATACTAATGATGACTAATGTTACTATATGCTGGCGATATGCTAAGTACTTGATATGTACCAATTAGTTCTCATCATAACTCTATGAGATAGATAGTGTTAATGTCATACCCATTTCACAGATGAGGAGACTGAGACACAAGACGTTTTGGTCACATAATTCACAAATAGCAGAACTATCATTTGAACCCACAACCTGGCACTGGAGTCCACACGCTTAATTGCTATGTTCTACAGCTTTTCATAAGAGAGTGTATTATCCCGACCTCTCCAGTCCACATTCTTAGGGTGACAAAAGTGAAGCTCAGAGAGGTTAAAGGACTTGCCCGTTACCACACATCTGTTTCACGGCACAGCTAACAGTGGCGCTTGTATGTCCTAATGTCCAGTTGTGGTTCTGTGCACAATATAATTGCTACTCACTTCACTCAGCCTTCAGTGCTCTTTGGAGAGACAGGATGACTAAATATTGGCTCCACCAGCCCAGGCAAACTCTGTAACTTCTCTAAACCTAAGATAATAACGCCCACCTCATCATTAGGCAGGTTAAATGAAATAATGCACAAGTATTTAGCACAGTTCCTGGCATACAGTAAATGCTCAATAAACCCCCCTCAAATGTGAAATGTAGACTCCAAGAAGAGAAGCGTGAACAGTGGGGAGGCCCCGACTTGGAAGTAGCTGTTTCTTTTCTTTTTTTTTTTTTTAAAGGTTTTATTTATTTATTCGACAGAGATAGAGACAGCCAGCGAGAGAGGGAACACAAGCAGGGGAGTGGGAGAGGAAGAAGCAGGCTCCCAGTGGAGGAGCCTGATGTGGGGCTCGATCCCAGAACGCCGGGATCACGCCCTGAGCTGAAGGCAGACGCTTAACCGCTGTGCCACCCAGGTGCCCCTGGAAGTAGCTGTTTCTGTCAGTGAGTTGGCTCAAGCTAAGTTGAAGGAAGAGACTAGTAAGGCTCGGAGGAGGGGCAGAGCCCACCAATGTGGGAGGACTCTGAGGCCAGCCCCTCAGACATTAGAGGATCTCCTGAAGTGAGTCCTGAGGACATGGGGCATTGAAATCACCGGCCAGCCTGAGGGGCAGAGGGGAGGTACAAACTCAGGAAAATAAGAAGGGAAAAAGGAGCAATCAAAAAGTCTGGAGAAAGGAAGCTGGGAAAGGCCAGAATAAGAAAAATGGCTGCCTCAGCACTCAGTCATCATGGTTGGGTCCTCTTCACAGTGGTGATCCCCAGAGACTTTGGCAGTGGTTGTTTCCCTCCATGGGGAGAAAAAAGGTGGGGTGACAAGAGACTGCATGCGGAGGAGGAACTACAAAATTCCTGGCTGACAGAAACATCCTCTCTCCATGTCAAGGCCTCCATGGACCTTTGTCTTTTTCTGTTTCCTCATCAGCAAAATTTCCCAACTGCCCAACTGGGGTATTGTAGGGATCAAAGGAGTTCTTTGATGTAAGTGTAAACCAGACATATTAAATAAGTCTCAGCTATTATTATCGTATCTGTAGAGAGAGTAAATAATATTAAGTGAGGAAATTTTTTACTTGAAAATTTCAAGCATATACTGAAGTAGAAGAGTACAGTGAACTCCCATGTACCTGTGATCCAGCTTCAACCATGATCAATTTATAGCCAATATCGTTTCATCTTTCCCCACCCTCCCCCCAGCCCATATTGGAATATACTGAAGCGAATCCCACATATCCTATCACTTCAGCTATAAATATTTCAGGATATATTTTTAAAAGATAGAGGCTCTTTTAAAAACATAACCATAATTACATTCTCACATAAAAGAATTGACAATAGTTTCTTAACATCATCAAATACTGAGCCAAGGTTCAAATCTCATTTGTCTTATAAATGGACTTTCACAGATGGTTTTGCAAATCAGGATCCAAACAAGATCAACACCTTGCACTTGGTTGATCGAGGGAAGGGACTTTTCCTGAGGGCTTACCCTTGTTCTCCCCTCCTGCCAAGGCTAGGAGACCTCTGGCTAGGATTTCCTAGACCCAATGAGAGTAATGATGCCTAAGCATCATTTGACCGTTGCTTCATCCCTTTGAAGGGGTTCTTGGACATTTAACTATGGATTGAGTAGCCCTTCCAAGGTTTGGGGATCCACAAAAAAAGAAGCGTCTTGGGGTGCATTGGAAGAGTTGGGGGTAGGCACCTGCTCCTTTGCTAAGGTGCAATTTAAAACAGAGACTTTATTTTTTATTTTTATTCTCATTTTCTTTCATTTTTAAATTAAGGAATGGTTAACATAATATTATATTAGTCTCAGGTATACAACATAGCAATTCAACATTTATATACATAATGAAATCACCTTCATAAGTCTAATTACCATCTGTCCATACAATGTTCTTACAGTATCATTGACCATGTCCCCTATGCTGTATTTATATCCCTGTGACTTATTTATTACTGGGAGTTTAGACCTCTTAATTCCCTTCTCCTATTTTGCCCATCCTCCCACACCCCTCTCCTCTGGTAACCACCAGATTGTTCTCTGTGGGTTTATTTCTGTCTTTTGTTTATTCATTTGTTTTATTTTTTAGATTCAACATATAAGTGAGATCGTATAGTATTTGTCTTGCTCTGACTTTTTCACTTAACATAATACCCTCTAGGTTCATCCCTGTTGTCACAAATGGCAAGAGTTCATTCTTTTTTTATGGCTGAGTAATATTCCAGTGTGTGTGTGTGTGTGTGTGTGTGTGTGTAACACACACATCTTCTTTTTCCATCCATTTATCCACCGACACTGAGGCTGCTTCCATATCTTGGCTATCGTAGATAGTGCTGCGATGAACATGGGGGTGCATATGTCTTTTTAAATTACTGTTTTGTTTTCTTCAGATAAATACCCAGAAGTGGACTTGCTGAATCAGATGGTAGTTCCATTGTAACATTTTTGAGGAACCTCTATGCTGTTTCCCGCGGTGGCTGCCCCAGTTCGCATTCCCACGGGCAGTGTGCAAGAGCTGCCTTTTCTCCACATCCTCGCTACCCCTTGTTATTTCTTGTCTTTTTGATACAAGCCTTTCTGACAGGTGCGAGGTGATACCTCATGGTGGTAAAAGAGAGATTTTAAAAGCAGACCCTGGAATTCCAGCCTCTTCCTTTTCCAAATCCCACTTCTTCTCCTTTAGATTCCGCCTCCATCACCGATCCTGCCCTGCCCTTGGTCTTGTCCCTCAGCCGAGCCCCTGGAGCATTTAGCACCTAGTCCCCGCGCCCTTTTCTTAATCATTTGGCTTCTAGGAGGGGAAGCCCACTCTCTTAGAGGATTTGCTGTTCTGCACACAATATATAGCTTGTCTTTTGAACTAAATTCCAACTCCTAGAGCTCAGGGACCTATAGCATCTGGCACACACTTGGTCCAAGTACCCAGGACTTGTAGGTGTCTGACAGGTTTACGATATGAATAGCTGCACTATTTGCAATATGAATATCTCAAACCGGTATTCCTTAAGTACTTGCTTAAAATGTATTCGGTGGGGTAGGACAATATGGATTTACTATTCATAAAATTACACGCCTCTTCCTAGATATTTGGAGTAAGGGACTGATTTACTACATGCACGGAACACACGTGAAACATTTTTGTTCTTATCAAAAGAATACACACATACAGGCACAGATCAAGTAGTGCATACACGCTTGTGATTAAAATTGCCACAGCTTCTCCCACCATCAGCCCACTACTCCGCAGCAACCTCTTTGATCTGTTTGATTTTTAGTTCTTCTGACGGATCTAGGGTCGCCAAGTTCAGGGAGGAAAAGCACAGGATGCCTTGTAAACTGTGAATTTCAGACAGACAATGAATGTGTCCCAAATATCCCATAAGATTGTATTTTATCTATTTCATTAGATCCCTCATCTAACGTATAGATGTATAGACATTATACCTCTAATGTATTATATCTCTCTTTCTCCATTTCTCAACTTGCTAGAGAGTATCCATGGAATTCTGAGTGTGACCATTTCAATATTTACATTATATTCCATTTTTCTGTTTGCCTATATAACTTTAACAAAACATTAAACTTGTATTTATGGATCCATCAACTTTCAACAGTGCCTCCTGCCTGACTACTTCATAAGTTGAGATATTACTAATATCCTATCCTTTCTTCTATATTTTTCTTTCCCTATATACTCATACTTTCACATAAATAAGGTTGTTAAAAACTTACATTCTGTTCTGATACACAGCCTAGTTTTCCAAGCTTTATCTAAAGGTTGACTTTTGGGGCACCTGGGTGGCTCAGTCGGTTGGGCGTCTGCCTTGGCTCAGGTCGTGATCTCGGGATCCTGGGATCGAGTCCCTCTTCTGGCTCCCTGCTCCCTCTCCCCACTCATGCTCTCTCTCTCTCTCGCTTGCTCTCTCTCAAATAAAACCTTAAAAAAAAATAAAGGTTGACACTTACAATGGGAACCTGACCATATGTACTGTTATTATTGTGGAATTTTATTTAACAGCAGTCACAGTGTTAGGATTACACATCCCTGCTCAAGTCAGTGCCGTGATCCCTTGCTTCTCCAAGAGATGCTTCCAGCACCAGCTCAAATGGATTCTCATTCCTGGGGCGCCTGGGTGGCGCAGTCGTTAGGCGGCTGCCTTCGGCTCAGGGCGTGATCCCGGCGTTCTGGGATCGAGTCCCACATTGGGCTCCTCCACTATGAGCCTGCTTCTTCCTCTCCCACTCCCCCTGCTTGTGTTCCCTCTCTCGCTGGCTGTGTCTATCTCTGTCGAATAAATAAATAAAATCTTTAAAAAAAAATGGATTCTCATTCCTTACACTTTGTCATTAGCTTAAAACCATGTCACTTTTAGTTTGTTTCATATTCAGATCTTGACTGGTTTTCATCAATTTTCTCCCAGAGTTTCCAGTTGCCTTATTCTCTTGCATTACCTGCTATTCTCATATTCTTGTTTTAAATTTATCAGTTATTGAATCTACTGAGAACCACCTTCCCCTCTTCCTCGGAGGCCTCTGTTGATCCTGGTCCGGCTGTGGGCTGGTTGCTCTGCAGGCCGCAAGACAACTGCCATCTCCAGGCTTCTCTTTACTATGCTCCTGGGTTTGAGCCCAGATTTTCTTCTTTCCTCCATCTTATGTCCTAGTTTTACTGACGTGCGGCCTCATGGAACTTCCTAAGAAAGGGCATGCTGCAGACAAATTTTCTGTGCTCGTTTGTCTGAAAACCCTTATGTTGTCCTTCATTGGACGGGTAGTTTATGTTTAGGATTCTAAACTGAAAATAACTTTCCTTCAGAATTTTGAAGACATTACTCCATCGCCTTCTGGCCTCTAGTGTTGTTGAGAAGTCTGACACCATTCCTACTGCTGTTCATTTGTAGGCGGTCTGATCTTCGTCTTCGGAACCTTTCACAACCAACTCTTTATGTTTAGTGTGCTGATCTTTGGCCGGGATGCATCTAGTTGTGGGAACTTTTCAGTCGTGCTGGACACGAAGTGGTCCTTTCAACGTTGGGACTAGTCTTTCCTCAGCCCTGAGAAATTACCTACTGTGCTTTCTTTGGGCTCCCCTTTCATTTCCACTTTTTTTTTCTTTCTAGGATTCCTTTTAGTGAGATATTAGATTATTCCACTGTCTTTTCTTTCTCTCATATTTTCTCTTTCTGCTCAATGCTTTGTGAGATTTCATCAACTTTCTAGTCCTTCTCCTGCACATTTTATTTCACCAATTGCATTTTTAACTTTCAGGAGTTCGTTCTTATTCTCAAAATCCCAATTTTAGAGTGTATTTTCTTCCCGACTCCATTTGAAAATTCTAAAATAAAAAAAAGAAAGTGATCTTGTTTCCCAGCTTCTGTTTCCCCAGAGGTGAGATTTTTCAGCTTGCTTATTTTTTATATATTTTCTTCATGTTAATGGTTGTCCTCATTCTGCACTTATGCCTCCTTGGTTATCTTCTGATGTTGAATACAAAAGAACTCAAGATGGTGTGGATTTACTGTGCAATTCTGCATATCCCTTGCCCGAATGGACTTCCCTGAACCAGTGTGAGGTTTTCTGAGTAAAATGGCTCCCGTCCCCTCTGCCGCCCCTCAGGGAGCATTGTGTCTGTGGCTTCCTTCAGCTGGTTCCTCTAATGATGGCTCCTATAAACTTGATATATTCCAGAAATTTCTTTACCTCTCTTATTTGTTGGTGACCTCCTCCTCCCCTCTTTAATGTTATAGGTTTATATATTTTTAGAATTCTAAAACTTAATTTCAGCAAGACTTTGGGAAGGATGGGAGCCAAATATGTATCCTGGGGTCACCATCTTGAACTACAGAAAGACTCAGAAATTGGGCGGTCTTTTACATTTATTCTTTTTACACTTTTAATTGCTTCATCTTCCAGCAGACTGGTGCCCCTGAGCCAGGAGGTCCACCTGAGGTTTAGGGGCTCCCCAGGGAAGTGCTGTTCACAGATCCTTAGCATCTTGTGGCCTTCACTTTTACAATGGTACTTATAAACTAGGGCCTGGTTTCTCCAAACTTCTTCCTGCACAGGCTGGGGGCCCTAAGCAATAGAATCTTCTTCTGCACCATAGGGCCCGAGAGCCTCTAAAACACTGAGCGTGCTACCCTTTGTCCTTCATTCCATCTGCTCCCATCCCCAACCTAGCTTAGCTCTTACGTGCCCTTCAGACCCCAGATCCAGCACCATTTCCTTAGAAAAGCCTTCCCTGTTCCCCCTGACTCAGCCAAGTTCCTCTCCAGTATGGCCTTTTGTTGTTTCTGCCTTTGGTGTCAGATTCCAAAAATCATCAGCAACACCTATGTCAAGGAGCTTACCACCTGTTTTGTTCTAGAAGTTTTATGGTTTCAGGTCTTATGTTCAAGTCTTTGATCCATTTTGAGTTAATTTCTGTGTACAATATAAGCTAGTAGTCCAGTTTTTCCAGCACCATTTATTGATGAGTCTGTCCTTTCCCCATCGTATATTCTTGGCTCCTTTGTTGTAAATTCATTGAGAATTCTGTCCTCTGTTCTGTTCCACTGATCTGTGTGTCCGTTTTTAAGCTAATACCATACTGTTTTAATTACTGTAGCTTTGTAGTATAGTGTGAAATGAGGAAACATGATGCCTCCAGCTTTTTTCTTCGTTCTCTACATCGCTTTGCCTATTTGTGGGTTTTTTTTGTTTGTTTTTTGTTTTTGGTGATTCTACACAAATTTTAGGATTACTTATTTCTTTGAAAAATGCCATTGGAATCTACAGATTATTTTGGGTGGTATGGACATTTTAACAATACTGATTCTTTCAATCCATGAAATCAGATTATCATTCTATTTAATTGTGTCTTCAATTCCTTTCATTAAATGTCTTGTAATTTTCAATATGTAGATCTTTCTCTTGCTTGGTTAATTTATTCCTAGGTATTTTATTCTTTTTGATGCAGCTGTAAATGGGATTATTTTTTTTATTTCTCTTTCTGATAGTTTGTTATTAGTGTGTAGGCATGCAACAGGTTTTTGTGTATTGCTTTTGTACCCTGCAATTTCTGAATTAATTAGTTCTAATGGTTTTTTTGATGGAGTCTTTAGGGCTTTCTATGTATAATCTCATGTTATTTCCAAATAGTGACAGTTTAACTTCTTCCTTTCCAATTTGGATGCCTTTTATTTCTTCTTTCTCTTGCCTAATTGCTCTGGCTAGAACGTCTAATGCTATGTTGAATAGAAGTGGTGAGAGTGGGCATTCTTGTCTTGTTCCTGATCTTAAAGGAAAGACCTTTCAGCTTTTGTTGAGTACGTTAGCTGCGGGCTTGTCATATATGGCCTTACCAAAAGCAAAAGTGACAAAGGCAAAAATAAACACTGGGGTTACATCACACTAAAAAACTCCTGCACAGCAAAGAAAACCATCAACAAAATGAAAAGGCAACCTACTGAATAAGAGAAAATATTTTGCAAATCATGTATCTGATAAGGGGTTAAGATCCAAAGTATATGAAGAACTCATACAACTCAATGGCAAAAAAAAAAAACAAAAAAATCTGATTTAAAAAAATGGGCAGAAGGGGCACCTGGCTGGGCCGGTCTGTGGAGCACGTGACTCTTAATCCCCAGGTTGCAAGTTCAAGCCCTACACTGGGTGTAGCTTTTACTTAAATGAATACATAAAAACTTTCAAAAAATGGGCAGAAGATCTGAATAGACATTTTTCCAAAGAAGACTTACAGACGGCCAACAGACACATGAAAAGCTGCTCACCATCACTCATCATCAGGGAAATGCAGTGCTCACTTTGGCAGCACTTACGCAAAAATTGGAGCAATCATCAGGAAATGTAAATCAAAACCACAATGAGATAGCACCTAAAACCTGTTAGAATGGCTATTACCAAAAAGATAAGAAATAACAAGTATTGGCAAGAATATGGAGAAAAGAGAACCCTCATTCATTATTGGTGCGAATATAAATTGGTGTAGCCACTGTGGAAAACACTATGGAGAGTCCTCAAAAAATTAAAAATAGAATTATCATGTGATCCAGCAATTCCACGTTTGGGTATTTATCCAAAGAAAATGAAAATACTAACTAAAAAAGATATATGCACCCCCATGTTCATTGCAGCATTACTTACAATAGTCAAGATATGGATGCAACCTAAGTATCCATCAACAGATGAAAGCATATAGAAGATGTGATGTATGTACCCAATAGAATCTGATTCGGCCATAGAAAAGGAATGAAATTTTGCCACAACATGGCCATTTGCCACATGGGTAGACATTGAGGGCATCATGCTAAGTGAAATGAGAGAGAAGGATAAATACCAGATGATCTCTCTTACATGTGGAATCCAAAACAGACTGAAAAATGAACAAAAAACCTCCGAAATTCCTAGATACAGAGAACGGATTGGTGGGTGACAGGCAGGGGATGGGAGAAGTGGGTAAAGGGGTCAAAGGGGAAGGAAGGAAGGAAGGAAGGAAGGAAAGAAAAGTAATGCTAAAGATAAAACATGACAATAAAAGTAAAAAAAAATAAATGTTTATTATATGAATTTTATATTTCTATCACAGAATTTTAAAAATCTGACACTAGCAACTTATTGGCCATGTTCTTTTGGAAAGTGACTTGAAATCATACATCTTAGTTTCCTCATTTGTAAAATGGGGTAATGATACTAACCTTCCTTGTGAAGGATTAAATGAGATAATATACACAAAGTACCCAGAACAGTGCCCGACCCACGGTTAGGTTCTAAGAAATGACTTACCGTGTTTGAGAAATTTGAGATGGCAGCATGTCTTGGGGCACAGGGCAAGGAACATGTGAGGAGGGAGAGGTTATAAACATTTGTTCAAATATAGATTGAAGGTACCCAAACGACCCAGGTGGCTCGGCCGATTGAGCATCTGACTCTTAATTTCAGCTCAGGTCATGATCTTATGGTTGTGAGATCGAGCCCTGCATCGGGCTCTGTGCTTAGCTTGAGATTCTCTCTCTCCCTCTCCGTTTGCCCCTCTACCACTCACGTGTACTCTTTAAAATAAAATCTTAAAAAAAAAAAAATATATATATATATATATTTTGTTACATGTAAAACATATATATATATATATATATATATATAAGGCTTATATGTAAGAACTGAGGAGAGGACATGGAAAGTAAGATCAGAAGAACTGGCCGGGGTCAAATAAAGAAGGTTCTTACAAAAAATTCTGGGAATGTAGACATGGGCACACACACTTACTAAGTACCTAGGTACCATGGATCCATGGGAAAAGATTACAATAAACTATTTGGACAGAGCATTAAGAAAAAAAAAAGGCTTATCGGGGAGATGGTAAAGTGCCAAATCTCAGGCAAGCTGAAATGGAGCGTCCATATTTTCCTTAGAGTCCTACATTTGTATAAATTCCCACATCCCCCAAAACGTCCCACTCTAATAGAAAGATGCCCGCCCACACACCTCAATTTAATTTTTGTTGTACTTTGTGTTTTCACGCCCCTCCTTGGTCAATTCATCATGTTTCCTTAGCATGCGACCGAGCATTGGTGTAACCACTAAAGCAAACAGCTCACTGAAAGCAAAGAAAGACTCGAAGATTTATGCTAGCCTTTGACAAAACGCCAGTGGGAGAGGTACCACTTAGGGAATTCTCTTATGGAAAAACTTACCGTACCCTTTATTTGGTCCCCAAGAGATGGCAACGAGGAAACTCCTCTGGCCTTTGATAAGTAAACCAAATAAGTTTATTGGCATTCTGTGAATTATCTTTTTCTCTTCCTTCATAGTACTTAAGAGGCATCCCCCTAGAAGGAAAAAAAAAATGAAAAATATAGTCTGGCCTCATGGGACAACTTTTCTCCGCTTACAGCACTTACCTCAGTTTGTACGGTTTGTGGAGCGAGAGACCATGTCTGTTTTCTGTTCGCTTTGATTTCCGAGGCACTTGAGCAGAGAGCTGGCCCATAGCAGGTGCCCAGTAAACAACTCGAGTGAAGGAATGACCACGAAGGTGGCCACAAAAGAAACGTGTCTTCAGCTAATCATAGTTTGAGAAATAACTCACATGGGCCCCAAGTCAACCGCACATATACTCCATCTTAGACAGGTGGTATCTGACGAGGCGTGCACATCCAGGCCTTCCTTAGTGCTGTGCAAAGCCTGAATTACGGGCTTCCCGTGGCCTCTCGTCTGAAGCCTCAGCTCTGCCCATGGCGAGCCCTGTGGTCAAGAAGGTGGATTCCGGTGCAGCCCACAGAGCTTGAGGCTTATGTGGCCTTCTGACCACCCAAGCATTCTGCAGGGACTTTGTTCAGCACAGGCAGAATTGTGACTCATCTCTGGACAAGGCCCTTGTCCAGAAGCCTGGAAGGAGGGGAAATAGCCAACTTACCCAAGAGACCTGGAGGCACTTTTTAGCTGAGGCCACAGAACCCCCAGGGGGTGGTCCAGAGGCTGCCCAGCGCCAGTGGCGATATTCCTTGCTGGGAACAATAGAGCTCCACACCTCAGCGACCTTTTTGGCTTTGGCTTCCCAGTGGTGAGGCTCGTATTAAATTTGGGATTACCATGTGTAAAGCACAGTCTGAATTTTGTTTGCTCTGCCATGTAACTTGCCTTTCCAAACACTCAGTCAGAGCTGCAGTTAATCTACTGACCACAGGCTTAATCGGCAGGTGGCCAGGAGGCCCCACCAAATTCCTCCTGACCCTTTGTTACCTGGCCTCGAAGGGAGAGACCCCTTGTTTGGGAAGTGTTTCTCCTCCCCCCGAACATTTTCAGTATTAAGAGTCTTTTGTCACCATAAATCTGAAGCAGGGGATTATGACGGGTAGGCTGTCACCCAGATTGTTTCTTGCAGGGGATAATGGGAAAAGTTTGCGGGCTGGCCTAATGAAACCTTTATTCAGGGGACAATACCATTTCCATTAGGCTAAAGCTGAAGCCTTCACAATGCCTCAGAACAAACCCAATTTGAATATTTAATTTGGGATGGAAGGGGCTGAGTAAACACCTCTCTCCCCTCAGCCTTTCGGGAGACCCCTTGCAACAAATCTGAGGAAGATTCCAGAGTCAGTAATGTCAGGTTAGCAGCTGTTGCTGCCAACATCAAAAGTGGAAAGATCCCAATCTTTAATATTCCATTGACATCAAGGAATGTTGTTTCATCATAACCACCCCCCACCAAAAAAAAAAAAAAAAATCAGGAAGGGAATGATAATCATACAAGCGACCAACTAGAATCTGTCTGTTCTGAGCCTTGCAGGCAACATAGACTTTGGATGAGAGCTCCCTACCCCCACGTGCCCACGATCCACCACCAAGCCCCAAGAGAAAGAAACATCTAAATACGCTGGACCGTTTTTTAAAATGGCTGTGGTGACGTCAAGTGTACTGTACGGGAATGGAATTTTCGGTGTCTTCCTCCTCTACCTGGCAACCAGGCAGCAAGGCGACAGGCACTTGAGAGATGGGGTTGTGTGTGGGCTCCTCTGTGCCGAGAGTAGCATCACTCAAGAATAATTGCTCTGCAGCTCACTGGGAGTTTTCTTGTCCCTAGCCACAGCGTCCGCGGATTCTTGGTCTCTTTTTTGCCTCTTGCTTCCTGGGGGACACGTCTTTTGTTCTGCTCTCCCGGTGATGGTAATCGGTCCCCGGCTCTACTTCCTCACCTCTTCTGCTTTCCTTAATTTTCAGTCTCTACCTGTAGTACGGACGATGAGAAGCAATTGTCACACTGACACACTCGATTTCTCTGTCAAAAACTTGGCTTCTACCTTGCCAGTGAAGAAGGGAAGGGAACTCAGGGAAGGACTGTCTCTGGCGTGGCTGACCTGGTGGCCTCCAAGCCTCATCTCAGCCCAGGTGGGCAGGCCATGAGTGACCTCATGTGGGAACAGCAGCTGTGGCCACAGGGCCGGACATCACTGGAGAAATTCTGAGTCCCCAACGACCATTCCAGGGGGTTAGCCATCAAATCCCAAGACAAAGAAAGCCTTTCAGGTGATTTTAGAGACTGGCCACCAGGAGCACCTAACCACTGGCTACCATTTGGAGTCCTGGGAGGCCAGAGCCCAAAGAAAGCTCCTTCGCTAACAGGCTGTGTGTACGTGTATGTGTGTGTGTGGCAGGACATGAAGGCCCGGCACATGACCTCTGAGGGGTGGCCGACCTCTGATCTGTCTGCTGTGCGGGTCCCAATCTGGCCAAATCACGTGCATTGGAGCCACAGCAGGGCCCTTGGCTCAGACGTGGCTCTCCACTGTTGATTTGCTCCCGTGGCTCTACGGGTCCAACCACCGAGCCCTGGGGATGCCCCCTTCTTTTCCCCTGCTTCAAATGAACTGATAAGCCTTCTTTCCAGCTGGGCCTTCCTTCCGGCAAGGGTCCCACGGGCAGAGTGGCCAGGGTTCATCTGGGCACAGCATTCCCTCGGCAGAAATGGTGCCGGGCCGGGTCATTGCACCTGTCTGGGCCTCGAGCTCCTCATCCCCCGCACTGCGGACAACAACAGCAAGGTCAGAGGCCAACGTGAAGACCAGACGGCAGCAACGTGACGCGCTTAGCACGAGGCCCGGCGCACGGTAAGCACTGCTGCTGCTGAGGCCCGTGGGTCTTTGCCAATCCTCGGTTGAGGTTTGCTTTCCTTTAAATGAAGTCCCATGGGTGTAGGGCATGTGATCGCTGAAGCCAACTTTAAGAGGTGTTTGTGGGGAGGTTTGTGACCTTTTCTGCCAATTCCTGAATGCAGCCTAGAAAAAAGGGTGAACAGGGGGCCAGAGGTGTCCTGGGCTGGTTCCTGGCCGGGTGGCCGTCAACCGCTCCACGCCGGGTGCTAGTATGGCTCTGTGAGCAAGGCACTGCTCTCTGCTCACAGGAGGGATGGGGGGGGGCAGGTTTGCAGCGCAGTGGCCCTGGGGCTCTTGGGGCCCTGGGTAAGGTCCTGCACTCGTCACACACCAAAGACAGACTGGGTCTCAGCTTCCATGTCTGCGTCCAGCAGCACAGGAACGTTTTCACTCCACATCCTCGTAAGAGTCACCCCAGGACAGCAGCCTGGCTGGTCTGCCACTGCTCCGGGCTGGAGTCTCGCCATCCTGGCCAGATGGAGGCTCTTGGCTGACTCTCCAGCCCTCAGCCGGCTCCCTGTTTTCTCCCCTCATCTGTCACCTCCTGCCTGAACGACGATAACAACCTCTTACAGTGCCTTCTACTTCCTCTCACACTTTCTATTCTCCTCACAGCAGCAACAGAGAAATCAAGGTCATGTCACTCCTCTTCTTAAGCTCTTCCAGAAGATTCCCACTAAAATAAAATCCAGCTTCTCCTCCGTGGCCTACAAAGTCCTATACACTCTGCCTCACACCGTGCACTTGACCTGCGCTGTGCTTGACCCACCCTGGCTCTGCAGATTTCCTTCTGCCTCAGGGCCTTTGCACTCACTGTTGCCTCTGCCCGGAATTTTCTTCCTTTCAATCCCAAAGCTTGGGTCTGTCTTGTCATTTAGGTTTCACCTAAAAGGACGCCTCCTTCAAGAGAGCCTCCTTGACCTTATATCTAAAGGAGGCCCAGTCACTTTCTACAACAGCGACTCATGTTATGGTCTTCAGCAGACCTATCCCGATTTGAGCCAGTCTTACTTGTGTGCGTTAGATAGCCTTTCTCCCCATACTAGAATGCCGCTCCGTGGGGTCAGGGAATTTGTCTATCTGGTTTACAACTCTCCCCTGAGTGCCTGGCACCTGTTAGGCCTCGAGGAACCTCTACGGGATGAGTGGATCTTTACCTCATTGAACCTCGTGTTCCTGCCAAGTCAAACATTTTCTGAAATCACCCCCTGCGCCTTAGCTCATGAGCTGCCTACGCTGGTAGGGCCTTCCCTCCCACTGCCACCACTTCGAGGCCCGCTACAGATCTGGCCTCCTCTTCCAAACGGCACTTGCTCCCCCTTTATCTCTAGCAACCCTTCTGCCAGACCTGCCCCACAGATTGGCCTTATTTGAGGGCATGCTCCATCTCCCTCGGAGTTTGCAAGAGCTGCGTGGGCCTCATTCTCTTATTTCCACGCATGGGGAGGACACGCAGGCAGGTGTACGCACTGTCCAGCCAGGGGAGCCTTCTGGGCCCTGGGTAACATTGTGAAGCGGATAAGTGGCTTTTGACCCTGGGATTCTGCCATTTCTGCTCCTTCCCCAGGTTTTGCAGTCCCTTTACTCCACCTAGGTTCCCAGTGTCCTCCCCCCCCATTTTACTTCCCTATCCCCACTAAGGCTTGTTTTCAGGTCTTTCACACCAAGGACTATGACAGTGTCACCTCTACCAGGAAGAGCCCCATTTAACAGTACCCCCCACCTTGTTCTGTTGGTGGAATTTCAGTATTAATGCCACATTTCTTTCCCACCCAAGAACTTTCCTGTGCTCTTTAAATCGAAGCTGGGAATGGTGCGTGTGGAGGTCCCATCCCATCCGTCGTTGGCCCTCCCACACCTCCACATATCCCTGGCCAAGTGGAGCAAAGCGGCTCGCATTCCTCATGCAGTGGGTTTCGACTTTGGGGCTGACCAACCCCTCCTTCGCCTGAAATCCTGCTAGCTGCAGGTCAAGCCCAGACTTTGACTCTTCCTCATCGTCACTGTGCGTCCAGTCCACACTGCCGTTTCTTCCAGCAGGACCGCCAGGCTGCAGGAGCCTCCTAACTGGAATCTCCACTTCCTCTAAACCACCCTCCATCCCGCATTCCGAGCGAGCTTTAAAAAATCTACATCTGATGAGGTCACTTGCGCTACTCCAGACCATTCCACGGCTGCTTATCAGACTCCAGATAACAATCCAAACTCACTCAGTCCTGTACAGTCTGGCCCTCGTGCATCCCACATCCCTCCTCCCAAGGCCCCCTTTCGCTCCTCAGAGGCAACAGCTCCGGCTGGCCTACCTCGGGGGCCTGCCTCCCACATTCCTCCCTCTGAGCTCCTCAGCCCCGCCACCACTGCTTTGCATGACTGCTGCTCCTCACAGTTAAGACCCTCAGGGAGGCTTTCTCCATCCTTCCGGTCCGAAGTAAGGCCCTTCTAGAATTCTCTACCAATAGGAACCTATCTGTTTTTCACAGACTTTATCACAATTTATAATCATTCCATAAATGCACTGGCGCATTCAGTGTTTAGAATGCAAGCGACGTGTGGAGAGCAATTCTTTCTCACTAGGGTCTAGCATCTAATGGGGTCTTTTTGTTCACTATTAGATCCACAGCACCTAGGAGGGTGACCAGCACCCAATAAACATTTACTAGATAAGTGGATAAAAATGAAGGCTCTAGGGCCCCCGCTGCTCCTGAACCCCCCAGATTCAGCCTGCAACAGAGCAAGGCGGGATATTGGGGTCATTCCAGAACCTCACAAGACAAAGCCTACTTAGAAGTACTCCGTGTTCTCTAGGACCAAGCGAACGCAGGACAACTTTTTCTTGGCAGCATCAGAGAATGCTAATTCCCCGAGGTGATGAAAATCTCTGGCCCTGATTGATAATGGAAGGTTTTTATCTTGAATACTTCAGAATTTAGACTGAAACAGGAAGTTAAATGATCTAGTTCAGAGAGGAGGAAAGTGATGCCCAGAAAGTAGGTAGCTTGCTGACGTCACCAGTGTGTTACTGGTGGAGCCCGGGCCGGAATCTAGGTATTCTGCTTCTGACGCCATTGCTCTTTGTCCTGTAGCTTATTTTCTCTTGTGTCTTCTTCTAGGAGCCTGAGGGTGGCCTGCCTGTGGTATTGGCTAGTTTGGTCTGCGAGTGAGGTCTGTGGGTCCCGTATTCTCTTTTTGGATTTTCAACACGTTAGTCACCAGGTACCTCAAGACATTTTAGGCCAAACATTATCTCAAAGGTTTCGGTACCTCAGGGTACACTTAAGGTAAGTACTTCAGGGAGAAGAGATCAAGGACTGTATGTTATCTCTTGCTGTGTAACAAACTGCCCCAAACCTTAGTTGCTCAAAACCACCCTTCATTAGCTCCCGATTCTGTGAGTAGGAACTTTGGGCTGGTCTCAGCTGGGCAGTTTTTCTGGGGCTTACCTGGCTCACTCAACGTGGTTACAGTCAGCAGCTAGTCCGCTAGGGGCTGTTAGGTCCTGGATGCCATCACTCACGTGGCGGGAATAACGGGGACAAATGGGCCCCAGGTGTCCGGTGTCTAGCAGGATAGCCCTCGCTTTTTCACATGGTAGCCGGGTTCCAAAAGTGTCAAGAGAGAGCAAACTCCATTGTGCAAGAGATTTTCAGATCTCTGTTTCAACTCACAGTTCCCAAAGTCTCGCTGGCCAAAGTCAAGCCAAATCAAGGTGAGAATCAAGGGTGGAGAAACAGATTTCGTTTCTTGATGAGCAGAGCTGCAAAACAGTGTTTTGTTTTCCCCAATCCACCACAAGGGCAGAGCCTGATGATCCCCTTCAGTATCAGATTCATACTGAGAATATTGTAACCCTCCTATGGTTTATCTAGTCTGTCTGGGGGAGGGGAGCAGAAAAGGAGGCTGAGGCTAGAAAAAGCCACCCCCCACCCCGCGCTGTGAGGTGAGGGGAAAAACAGACAGCAGGCTGGAGACTCTGAGGCCTCAGTTCCCCCAGCCCAGGTGGTCGTACTGAAGTGGGCTGACCCGAATACGTGGGAAGAGAGGAGAGCACCTCAGGTGAGGAGCTGTGCGCTGTCTCATTCTCTTTGGCTCCTGGCATCATGAGATGCCACTTATGTAAGTCGTTTGGCCAAGAGAAAGAGACAGAGTGCATTCCACTCAAAACATAGAACGCTCAGGGCTGTGCCCTCTGCTCCTAAAAATAATGCCTAGAAAGGAAAATGAAGGCTAATGTACCTGGAGGTGAAACCACAGGTCAGGTGGGCAAAGCTTTTAAATGTAGTGTCTTCTGCATTGGGAACAGCATGGTGACATTCCCCCAAGCTCAAGGAGAGCTCGGCCATCGGGAGGCAGCTTTCACATCGAGACAGTGATGGGCTGAGCTCACTTCCCGACCCGGTCTAACGGAATCGTGTTAAACTTCCAGATTTCTCACACTGTGGGCTGAAAGCAATAAAAAGCAAGAATTTCATTTAAAAGCGGCGTCCTTACTCTAGGCCATTGTCACACGGCAAACCAGGATTTTCAGATCCCTCCACCAAACCACCGTCCCTGTGGACCTGGCCCAGGCTGGAGAGGTGACAGCGCCCACCCGGAAGGCAGAGGGGCTTCCAAGCGAGGTGAGGGAGGGACGCTGCTCTGAGGACTTTTTCTTGTATTTCCAGACAAATTAAAAACCTCCTTACCAGCCATTCATTCTGAGGAGGCCTCTTCCTTCCTCCACAGGGGGGCTGCAGTGTTGGAAGGAGATCGGATTCTGGGAGGCTGGGCCTCCCGGGGCTCTCAAGGAGGGGGAGCCTGCAAGAATGGAAAGAGAGAGGCCCTAACCCTGAAGAGATTGGCAGGCAGGGAGTGGGGGCAAAGTGCAGCCCAGGTCACTGGGAAAAAAGAAATCTCAAAGTAAGGGAGTGGGGGAAAGTTCCACTTCCAGCCTAATTATGAAAGAAGCCTGGGTAGAGAGGGGCGGGAGAGCCCAAAGGAGTGAGAAAGGGGAAGTGAGACGTTGCAGAGAGCAGAAAGAGATTCTCAGGGGGCACGGGCTATTGAAGGAGCACAGACATGGAAAGGTGTCGTCTCTTCAAGCACAGACCGGTTAATAACTGATTTTGAGAGACCTGGAAGCACGTTTGCCTGGAAGTCCCAAAGAGGGAGGGCAAAATGCCCTATTAAGGGTGGGACAAATTGATTTCCCAAAGAACAGCACCATTTCCTCCAAATGCCCTCTGCAGTCCTCCTTAATCTGCCCTGGAGGCGGCAGGTGACCTCTGCACAGGCTCCTGGAGGCGCCTTTGTTCTGGGGCATTCTGCAGCCGCTCTGCCCCACCCCTTGCACCTGGGCAGCAGACTCAAAATGCACTTGTCCACCCTTGGCTGGCTCGCGCGGGGAGGGTTGGGCGGATGCCTTTGTATGGGGAACGCCACGAGTCCTCCAACTCTTGTTTTCTCTTCAGCTTGACACATTCGCTGATGGTTTTCCTGTTCCTTCTGACAGCCACAGAAACCTACTCCCAGGGAAAAGGGAGTTGAGCCTGCGATACTTTATCTGGTGAGACAAGTTTGTGATTGGGACTACCCAGACGGGCAGACCCTCACTATTCAGGGCGAGGTCCCTGCCATTCAGAAACTCGGCTCTGCCCTAGAAGCCCAGGTGTTCCCTGCTGAGTCCTAATCCAATCCCTCCGAGGTTTGCTAATTTAATTGTGTAATGGTCCACACCTGAGACATTCCCTTAGCTATCTTTAGGACATTACTTAGCTTAAAGGAAAGACTAATGAGTATTAAGACAGGGACTTAGTGAAAGCTTTTGTCATCTCTAAAACATCTGAGTCAAGCAGAAGAAAGCTGGGGGTGGGGGGAGAAGGAGGCGACCTCCAAGTTAGAAAAAGCAACAAGAAGTAATTAAAGTTCTTGCTAAGTGAGTCTGAAATATGTATTTAGCCCTTGTAAATTAAATACCCTGGGTTTTTAAAGAGCGATTTCCCCAAACATCTATTATTCACATCAGTAGGGCAGACGGTAAACCACTGTAAGATTTATAGAAGCTAAAAGACTTCCTATGCCAAAGGTTAATGAAAGTGTAATTTGAATCATGAAATCTTTATGTGTCGGCTCAGTTTACACCGAGGGCTCATTAAGGATGCGTTTGGTTCGGCGGGCGGCGGGTGACGTCACAGCGGGTATTTTAAATGGGCGGGGCCAGGCTGCACGGCGTGTAATTCTTTAAAAATATAAAAGCCTCCCTCTTTCCTTCTGTCTCTCCAGCTGTAACAACTTCACTGACTGTCTTGGTTCCACCCCGAGGATTTCACTGAGAGAACACGTTAGAGGGAATCAGGAAGCAGAGAAAAGGTCACAAATAAGCACCTCAGGAACAATGAAAGCTTTTCTCTATGCAGCAGTGGGAGAGTTGCTAGAAAAACTGGAAAGGTATTAATCAGAAGTGGCTATAAATCCTCTGGAGTTTTGCTCTTATAAAACTCCTCAGAGAAAGTCTTGAAGGAAATGCAGGTCAAAGCCCAAAAAAGCTCTTGATCAGAGATTGCTGGAGGAAAATCTTCCCAGACGCCTTTAATAGGCAGCAATCACCCCAGGAGTGGGGAAGCCAAGTACGCTTGAAACATGGTTGCAATTCCTAATAGGTCTTGTCACACTTAAGGCACTGCAAGCTCCATCCAACGAACAGCTGAAGCTAGCTGGCGATTCATAAAGCCAACAGTTTAAAGTTTATTATGATGAAAGCACTTAATGACAGCCATCGCTAGGGGCCCATCATTTATAAAGCTGTGCTGAGTATTAGACATGTAGCATGACCACCAATTTTATGTCACAATTGCTACCATAAAATGACCTTTGGTGATTTTTGCTGCATGTGGTGGACAGCTCTTCCTTCACATTAGTGCTCTGTGGCTTTCTTTGCAGACTATTATGCTGTCTAAAGCTTATTTGGCACTGTCGTGAGCCTCAACCCTTGTTATTACCCCCAAGGCCTGTCTAAAAAAAAAACAAAACAAAAAAAAATTCATGCTCTATTACGCCACTCCAATAATTTACAGTACTTACCAGCCTTGGTTAGTGTAATATTTTAATGCAAATATGCTATACCATTGCATTTTATTTAAAAAATAAAAGTTCCCACGCATGTGGCTAGGGCAATATCCATATGATGGGAATTCACTGAAATCAGCCTCTGATTCCCTGGTCAAGTCTCATTGTAGGGGCACTCTTTTCCCTGGTGGGTTAGAACACCTCCAAAGGGGGAAGAAAAAAGGTTAATTAAACTTCCCTTGAGAAAGAGATTTTTTTTTTAAAGATCCTATGTGTGATAAGCACACCTAAGGCAGAAACACCAATTCTTCTTACATCCCATCCCAATGCAAATTTCCATCTGAGTAACATTATTTAATTAGGATTCCATTTTCCAACCTGCTTTGTGTAGTTAGAAAGTGTTTGAATACACGGCCACTTTACTGCTCTGATGTAAAACACTGCAGAACAAAGTGGTCTGTCCATGCTACACCACCTTTAAATTGTGTATATAATTTTATAAATGATATAAAATCTTCTAGTCCCTGAAACACACACACACACACACACACACACACACACACACACGCATGGCACACTGCAATTTTGGAAAGATTTAAAATATGTGATTTCTGCCGGTACCTACTGTATTGGGTTTTATATAAAGCTTTTTTCAATAAGGTAAATTGTTACATGACAAACTCATCTTCCACCATTATCATCTGCTGTTTGTGTTTAACAACAGGAGTGCCGTTCTAACAGAACTGTTGTAATGGCTGTACAAATTACTCAGCTGAAAGCTTTTCACCAAACAAAACAGTATTAATCAGCAGTTCTTACGAAGGTGCTAATTAAAAACAATTTTCTTCCTCAGTTTGCAATACTAAAGCCGTCTTCACTTGCACATTTTCCAATATACAGCTACTGTATTTGCTCACACTTCAGGCCCTCTATTAACTATTGAATCTCCTATTAGCCATTTTATTACATTTCTGTTTACAAGCTTGTTGACATTTTAAAAGTCACAGTATGATCTGTTTTATCTATTAAAAAAATGTATTAATTGAAAAGTCAGGGGGGACAAAAAAGGCAAAATATAGCCTCCAAATGCATACTTCCAGGGCAGAGAGCACAGTGAGCTTTTAGCCACAGCCTAGGCAGTATGCTTCCTGGGTAAAACAAAGTCTGAGAATGAAAAGTGGCATTTCAGGCTTAATGGTTTGTCAAACACCAACAAGCTCCTTCCTGATTTGGAAAGAGTCCACTCGGGGAAACATACTTCCCCTGTCTAAATTCAGTTTCTAAGGGGACCCTGACTCTCAAATCAATCTTTCTAATCTATGAGATACACTCTGCCTAATTATGACATCTCATGCAGTGTGAACTCAGGAGATTTAGATCTGGGGTGAGGAGTATACCTGCAATCTGGGAACCGGAGCCCCAGTCGAGGGTCTAAAAAGCCTCCTTCTAAATGTGTGTGTGTGTGTGGGTGTCCTGCCCCCTCCGCTACCAGAGTCCAGTGAAAAGATCCTGTGGGATAATGCCACCCAATTGTTCGACATGGGTTGGAAACAAGTCGAATGCTGAGTAAGCATAAAGACAACTCCATGGAAGCTGGGTTGAGGGAAGGGGTCGGTGCATTCCTATTAAACAAATAAACAAACAAAAGCCCAACCCTTAGGAGAAGGTATGCTCTACTTTGGTAGCGGGAAGAAGAAGAAGAAGAAAGAAAAAAAAACCCACAACAAACCGACCACCACAACAACCTCCTGCCTATGGTATTAAAACCAGCTTCTCCAACTGTCAAAAGCAGTTAACTAGTTCAGGACAGACACCTGGCTGTTGAAATAGGGCTCCGTAGGGCCACTAATCCTTCCATTCACTCAGTTAACTGCTGGATCCCCCAAATGGATTCAACAGGTATGCCACGGTAAATTCAGCCCATACTGAAGCCAAAGGGAAAATCAGCAAGGGGTGGGCAGCTCTTCTCTGAAAACACCCGAGGAACCAGCCAGAAAAGCTTTTATGGCCCCGACAAGTTTTCTGCTGAATACTGAGCACCTAAATTACCCTTCCCTAATGGAAGTTACATTTTCACGCTCAGTCAAAAAGCCAACAAAATACACAATTTATACAAAATAGCATCAACCTCTTAGGTAGTCTTTTCTAGCACTTTTATCCCAATTCACAGCATATGTCTTGCTATAAAATAAAATATATTTCTTATAACCAAGTTGTATGTGGTTGTTCATATCACTGCATTAGAACTGAGCATGGGTGATATGGGAAACATTCTTACATCCAACCCAATCTACTTAGTAGGATAAAGGAAAATCATGAGTTTTATCCGGGGATACAGGTGCATGGAGAAGAGGAATATCATAATAATTCTAATGATTTCCTAAGCGGACAGGCTTTCTTTTGAAACAAACACATGCATAATTACCTAATAGATAATTATGGAAGGGGGTATTTCAATTGCAATTATATAACCCAACAATGATGCATAGAAATAATTCTTAATCATAAAGTTCAAAAGAAATGAAGACGGTAACTTTGTAAAGCAGCTGTATTTTTGTTCCTTCTCAATACCGGCCTTTCATTAAAATTTGAGAAAATACAAACGCTTTTAAATTCTTCAGTAATACATAACAGGAGTTTCTCACAAACTTCCAAAGAGCCTGGACTAGAGAGAGTTCTAGGTGAGGATCCCATAAAGAGCAGATGAGACCTTTAGCATTTTACAGGAGACCCTCTAGGTTTTAATCACACAGTAAGCATGCTTCTTTATTAGGTAGCTCTTGGTAAGAGCAGCTCAATTCTTACACCCTCTCTCAAGCTTAGGAAACTGTACATACCATTTTTCAGCTATTTTTTTTTTAAATACATGACTACTAGCTCACCTTTTTAAAATAAAATTTCTCCCAAAGAAATAAATGCCAGATTTCTACACCCACGCCACACAAATGCAAATTAAATTCTTGCCAATTCATGTATTTTCGTGAGAGGGGAAAAAAAAAAAAAGAAAATATTCTCTCCATTTTCAAAGAAATGAAAAAGAACAGACCATCTCAGGTGCTACTCTAGGGATGGGTTTTCTTTGTCTGGCAGGTTTTACAGAAGAAATAATTTCTGCTGTATTTTCACCAGTATAAATAGAACTACCTCTGTTGCCTTTTAAGACATTCCGAATTCTAATTTTTAAACAAGAAAATACGAAGCCAGTGTGCAACCCATACAGTCGCCAAAGGAGAGCTGCCACTAGCTGAACTCAGCTAAATGGCTGGTTTGCACTGCCCCGGTCTTTATCTAGCACTGAGAATAGACTGCTGTTTTATCCAAAGAGGAATAAATTGCTGTTATTGTGATGTTAGCCCATCACTTGGCATTGCAATTCAAGTTTTTGTGAGAAAGAAATGTATGATCTAACTGCGACTTGACCTATGCCTTCTGAGATCCATCTAGGTGCTCTAATGGAGCAGAAAAAGTGGTGAATACAAGGACATGCAAACTGATGGTGAAAAATTTGTTTGATGATAGAAGTGAGCAGAGAAGACGTTTGAGAGTGGCTGTTTTTATGACCGTGAAGTTTGTTTAACATGCAAAAGGATTTGCCCCCGGTCTCCCACCTATCCCTTTAATTGCAGCCCGCTAAATACACGCTCTGCCTCGACTAAAGATAGGAGAATACAGAGCTAACCTACTAATGACATTACTGCTAAAGTGGGCCCAGATGATTCCTTACAGATAAACATCTGAATTTCCACAAAAGGCATTAGAGCATCTCGTGGATACACCAGGCAAGGATATGCTTGGGTTCCCTGCAGAAAAGTCATTCTCCCTTAATCCTAGGTAGCACCTATTAAATGTTTACGACACACTCGAATCACAGCATACAACACTATGTGCTTCCTTTACATCAGATAATTGTGTGATTGAGTTTTTAAAACTCCCCCTGGTTGCAATCTAGTTTAGCAGTGATTTATTCAAAATTTCTCTGGCAAGGACCTATTTTGAAAGAGGGCTGGAGAACAGCGGCAGTGAGATGTGAGCCCCGATAAAGGCTCACTTTTCATTCATAGTCAGAGCCTAAATGTGCTCTTCTTGTACCTAAACAGATAATAAGCACTCAGCACACTCCTCCTCCTTGACACAACACATTGAGACTAATCACACATAATTGGAGAGGAGGAGCAGAGGGCTGGCCACGCTATTGTGTCCAGAGGACAAACGGTCAGTTTATGAGGCTTTGGGCTGATGTAGTCATTTCTTATACATCTATAGGGAAAAAAACATCCTGTTTCAAAAGAGAAAGAGAATGAGTGAGAGGGACAGCGAAAAAAGATGGCAGATTTAATACAATTAATTTGAGGGAGATGAGAAAGATATGCTTTTATTTATTTTTTTAACCAGGAAAGAATCGTGACGTTTGCTGTGTTTACAGATGAAAAAGTACCACCACCAAAACAGAACAAAGACCAAGATCTTTCTTGAAAAGGGGGGGGGGGGAGGGAATCACCAAAAGAAATTCTGTCTCAATTAGGAGGAAAAAGATTTAGGTTTCTCCTAAGTCCAATTCAAATCTCAGGCTGTTTGTAGATATTTAAAGACGAACAAAGGTTTGGTCCCAGAAGAGCAGATGAAGAAAGGAGTCCAGGAGGGCTGGGGAATGAGGTGAGGACAGGTGGACCCCATAACCCGCATGTGGAATGTGGCAGAAGTGGTGGGGGCTCACGGATCTCAGGGAGCCAGCGGCTTGCTGCATATCACGCCCGTCACAGGTTTCTGTTTTTGTGAAAATATGCCCTGTGTACTTGGTGTTTTCGTCTTTTGAGCAGCTTAATCTTCTATCCATTTTTGGTTAAAATAAGCAGAAGTGGGTAATGAAGGTTTTCTTCATAGACGTCCTGCTTTTCCTTTTTCAACTGAAAACAATCATAGAACAAAAAAACGTAAGGAGACTCAGATTAGGATTTTTTTACCAGTAGTTTTTAATATTGAGTATAATGAAGACTTCTTACTTGAATATACTGTTCCGATAAATAAATCTTGAAAAAGCAATGCAAAGTAGTTCTCAGTGGCATTGGCGTGATAGGACTATGTATCCATCAACCTGGAATCTTTCCTGGGGTGGGGGTGAGGAGGAGGGCAGGGTGCTTTCTCATAAATAGCCAGACTGCATTTGTGACCTCTATGAACTGTGACGCACTTCCGTGAAGGGAGAGCTGGGGGCTCGCTCATCTGCACCAGAACAGCCATTTGGCATAAGTTTCTGCTCTTGGTCCACTCTGTCCCGCACCTGTGGCCCAGGAACAAGGCAGGCAGGCCATTTGAGGTCATCTGGAGACTGGCAGCCCCCCGGGCACGAGGGATGAGAGACGGGCTTCCAGGCCTAAGACATTTCTTTTTTTTTTTTTTAATTTTTTTTTATTATATTATGTTAGTCACCATACAGTACATCCCTGGTTTTTGATGTAAAGTTCGATGATTCATTAGTTGCATATAACACCCAGTGGGCCTAAGACATTTCAAAGGCTCTCTGGCTGCTTCTTAGGGGTTTTAATAGTAATGATAATTTTAAAATTCTTTTCTCTGAGGAGGAAATGGTAGTCCAACACTTAGAGCTTCCATACCATTCAAGTGAAGTTTTGAGGGCCTTTCCTTGGTAGATTTTAAAATCCAGTCAGAGTTCTCAAAGCTAGAGTACTCTTCCTCATTCGGCTAGAAGCATTTTGACGGCCATATTTATATTTACCCTAGCAAATAGTAATTTGCTATTTATAAAGACAAAATTAATATTTTTGAAGTTGGTGTTTTTGAGCCAATTGTTAATTCATTTTGTAATTGATAAGGATCAGAAAACAGATATTTCTTTTAATCACGCATGGACCCAATTCTTCTATTGTTTTGAATCAGATTACTTCCCCTCCCCCCGAAACTAAATGAATGGCTCCAACATGATACTTTCCTGGATTAGTATTGGTCTGGGGCATATTACCTTGAATTTTTGGGGGTTTCTTCTAAATCATATTCCCAAACTATGACACACCCTCACTGTTAAGGACAAGGAGCAACGAGCCTGCTTTTCCTTTCTCACTGGGGAACAGAAAGCCAACCCCGTCTTTACTTTCTAATCCATTTTTGTAAGAAATATTGGTATAGTCACTGAAGTAACTGCATTCTGTCTTCTTAGATGCAGTTTGCTTTGTTTACAGATGATTAGTTATCTACGTTAGAAAGATTCTCTGGATTTGTGTTGCCACCAAAGTCGTGACTGTGTTAATTCTAAGCACACAGTCCCTTAACATCACTCTTAAAAAAAAAAAAAAAAAAGCCAAGAAAATGGCTTCACAAACTTCCCAATCCAAACCCACTAACCAGGACCTACCAACTGTAAATACCTTTGTTGCCAGTTGCCCCAGTGATAGGAGGAGCTCACTGAAATATTTTACAGAGGGAAGAGGGGGCCACGATAGCTCAATTCTTCCTCAGGGATTGGGGATCAGGGAAAGTTGATTACTCAGCGTGAGTCAGCTGACCTACTCACTCACAATGCACTAATATACAGAGACTCAAATAAGCTCTTTATAAAGTCCCTGAGGTAATATGTGGGATAAATAATTCTTCTGTAAATATGGGTTAGAAATCACTTTTAACTTGGATTCTGTGCTGACCTCTGGAGGCCAAAGCAGAGGCTTCCTTGCTAGAAGGGGCCAGGGGCCAGCCCGGTGTCGACTGTGAGCCCTTCCCCGCGATGGGGAAAGAGCCGACAGCCCGACAGCCCTCCCAGGCACTACTCTACCCCAGCAGCAGATCCATTCTGAACCAAGTCTGTTATGTGAGGGCACTGGGACACACACGAGGCTGTTGGGAAATGCTTGCTTTCCATGAGGGAATGTGATGTGGTTTAAGAATAATTCCCTTTACCCAGGCTGTACTTCTTTGCTCAATTAATAATTATAATTTTAAGAAATCAAAAAGCACCTCGAAAAAAATGAACAAAAAGCAAATTGTGAATAAAACAATTTTTCAATTTCAGAGGTTAAAACAGGGTCTTGGAGGACTGAACTAAATTATATAGCTGCTATTAGCAGCATTATGCATTACTTCATAATTGGATGTAACACGCTCAGCCCCGCCACGGCGCTGCGCGAGCAACAGCAGCAGGAGTGGAGTTCAGACTGTTTACCCTTTACAGTATCCACAATTATCAACAGCACACCACACAGATTATAAGCACCAGCCACTTGTAATGTGGCATTTTGAATAGATAAGCAGAAGTGCAATATGGCCAGGCTTTTAACACAACGTACTGACTCCACAAACGAACCCAAGCCTGTTTTCACGGCTGAGTATAAAAAATACATCGGTGGTTTTGCAAAAGTTAAAACAAACAAACCAACAACAACAACAACAAAAACAAAACTGGGGCGTGTAAAATTAGATCTCAAAGAGTACTTGCATGAACGAGAGTATTTTTTTTATCAGCTACTGTCAAGCTAGCTGTAACCGCTAAGATAGGTCTCTACCTTGGGAAAGAATTTGCTTATCTTAACATCCTAAAGGTTTGGAGCCACACCATTGGGCAAGGCCGTGGATTCCTAGCCTGGAGGAGACCAAGACAGGGAAGGAGAGGGGAACTGTTTTATTTTTCTTCCCCGTCGCCTGGAAGGACAGAAGGCAATGTTTTTCAAACACACTACACCTTTGGCTGCCTGGTTCCTGAGCACGCTGGCGGACGGTGTGGGCACCATCTAACAAAAGCACTGGCAGAAAAGTGCAGAATGGCACCGTTTTGATTACAGGCTTGCTTTTTAACGGAAATAAAATTTCACAGTTAACAATGAGAGGTGAAAAGTTTAAGAGGCAAAGCTGTTTCTCCTGATCACTGACTGTTAATCAGCTTCATGGGTGGTTGCCTAAATCTGTAGATTTTTTTTTTTTTTTACCTTGCACTACTGCCAAGATTGTAACTAATTTTTTCCCCTGTCGTAAGAGGAGGGGTGGAAAACTCAGCATAGAAGCCAGCTGTGTATGAGTGACGTGAGGCACTAATGCAGAGGGCAAAATTAAAATTCATGAATCTCTTCACAACCATTTGTGTAACAAGATTAAGACGGGACAGCGGAAAAGAGCGGCATTATCAGGCGTCTTACAGTCCTCCAGCTGGTTACGCTCTATTCCAACACAGTAGGGCTAAGAGGATAACACGCAGCCTGAAGGAAAACGCTGCTCCTCCGTTTGCGAGCAGGCTCGGCCCAGGGACCGTGGGGCTTTGGCCAGAGATGGAGAGGAAGAAAGCTGATTGCCGTGCAAGATGGAAAACTTTTAAGCCCTGGCTATTAGCACGCGGCAAACAAAAGCGGCCGGGGTGGAGGTTCCCGGCGGCAGCGCGGTCGGTCCCCGGCGCGTCCCCGGAGCCCCGGGCGGGCGGCGGGCAGGGGCCCCGAGGGGGCGCCCCCGGGAGGAGCACTGGGTCTCGGCGAGGCGCAGGGGCGCTCCCCGCTCCCCACCCTCCACCCCCACCTTGGCCCGCGGCCCTCTCCCAGGCATCCTGCTGTTGCAAAGGAGACCTCCACGTGCGTGCGAGCCGGAGTTGGGTCGTGGCAGCTATCCCCAGGGCTGGGGCAGGAGAGCCGGGCAATCTATGCTTCTGGTACAGAAGGGACAAGAGGCACTCTCTTGCTAGAAGCAGGAGAACGCCAGACCAGCTGCAACCGCCCCCCTCTGCCCCCCGCCGTTAAAAATACACATCGTGGGTTCATGTTTGTCCCATTTACTTAGGGTGCCCCAACCCTGCAGAATATTCCCCTGGCAGATCCACTTCCTGAGAACCAAAGGCAACTCTCACCCCTCACAACCTAAAGAGGAGGGAAACCGTTTTCTTAGTCCAGTGTCAGCAAAGTGGAGAATGGAACTTTTAAGCAACTATGAAGAGATTAAAAACTAAGGCCACCTAGTTATTTACGAAGATTTACTTCTGTGGGACCCATCAGTCCCCGATTATTTACGGAGTACTAACTGTGGGTATGTTGCACAATATAAATGCAAGAGGCATGTTTATCGATCTATGGAAGGCGCTCTGCTTAGCGGGGTAGCGAACTGCATTGGAGATACAAAGAGGAAGTTGCTGTCCCCTAGCCACTGACAATCCTAAGTTCTAGACAAAGGAGAGGTGGCCACTAAGGACTCGCATGTCCCAACACACCTCCAATCTTGCAGGGAGGAGAAGAAGGGTATCAGGCACAACGCTGAACATCTCAGCCGGTGGAAAAACTCTTGCCTTTGCTCTCCTGATCTGTGATTGAGAAACTGAAAGCATTTGTTGTTCTAGGGGGAAGGTGAAAGGCATGGATGGCATCGAAGCAGCCATCATCCGATCCCTGTAGCTCTAGCCTGACCCAGGAGAGAATCTTCCCCTGCCAGGTAAAGCCCTCAGAGCCTTTCCTTTTATTCTGGGGCGGGGTTGCAAAAGGGAAAGCCTCATTCTAGAGGGGCAGGCAAGATTTGAGTAACAGGCCATTCTCTTTTTATTTTCTAACTGTAAGCGAAGGGCAATCCCACCATCAGAGGAGATGATTTAACCCTTTCAGTTCACCAAGCATCATTGTCCCCCCCCCCCCGGGTGGGGGGAGGCCGAGACCTTAGAGACCCCAAAAGAGTGACCCCATCTCCACAAAGTGAGGATTTTCTTTCTCTTGCCTGAAGATCAGATCCACTTTGCATATAATTTTTCAAATGTCAATATACTTCTAAATCATAGTCCTGGGTAATAAAGAATGCTATTCCCATTTTCCCAGGAGAAAATTAAGGTCAGGTCTTTACTTCCCTGCATTCGCAACTTGTAAAATCATGACAAGTTCAAAGTCTTTTGCCAAGGTCACACTAGCTCAGAGAAGGGAGATTTCTGTAAGGCACAAAATTACAGAAGTAATATATGTTATACTAGTAAGTGTGATATGTATTAGCAAAGGTGAGACTCCTAACAAGTTTTCAGTGGAACGCTTGCCTCTCAGTGTCCTATATTGCTCTATACCTATAAATAATAAAAAGGCTGATAACATTGCTTTATGTAAGCAAGCTTAGAAATCACTCTCAGATAAGTGCTTTTGACCTAAATCTTGTTGCTCCTCGATCTGACATATAACCCCACAACTGTGAAATTCTGTATGAGATTTAACAGTCTCAAACTGCCAACTGACCCAGCCATAAAGCAAGCAGAGATAAAGATTTACAGTCCCACATGATACAATTAGACATTCACCTTCTATTTATTTCAGTGCAGCTGAGCATTTAACCTACTTAAAAGCCGAAGGTTTTTCATTAAAATATAAATGCTTGTTTATCAGTCATTCTATGCCACCTCCCCTGCATCCTACAAATTAGTCTATTATGAATGAAAAGATTAGTTTGTTTCAGAGAAAGGAGTAAACAGGAATGGTTTCTGTAAAATCCTTCTAGACATGCAAAGATAAAAGATGGCTTTACCACACAAAATAATCAGATACAAATGGCTGTTCAGAAGCAGCACACCTAAGGAGTACTTTAATCAAATATTTAGGTTACCTGCCAAAAAGACCATGATCTCTTCAAAATGCAACGCGGATTAAAGTGTTATCTAACACAAGCAGAAAACTAACCTTGGAGTGGAAGTTTGAAATGTGTTCATCATAATTTTCATGTCTTTGGATAGAGAAATCAGCGTTTTCAGCTAGATTGCAAAACTGGTTTAAAGTATTCCCTCGGCGTGGGGCGAATACCATTGCTTTCCCCTAGAACATTAAAAAGGAAATTCACACATTTAAAAACTGGAAAGCAACCAAACGTAACAAATACTGGGTAACGCATTTAATGTCTTGCTCTCAGGTAGGAAACACGATTGTTCTTGAGACATCCACACAGGATGGACATCCACAGGGAGAATCATTTTAAGGATAGATATACATCAAGTAAGCAAAAATATGTATATTTCCTATTCAAATGTTGCTATGTTTTATCCTTTCCAAATCATGCATGTAACAAACAAAACACGGTTTGAAGTTGGTATTCTGCCCAACGCACACCTCTCTTGGGTCCAGTGGTTCAAACTATCAACTAGCTTTTAGAGTAGCTGGTCCACAGCAGTGCCACCCACCTGGAGACTCCTTAGCTCTTGCCAACGTGTCCCCAACACAGCTCTGGAGCATGTGGCAACCGATGCTTAGAGATGTTAGTTTATTGTACCCTGGAAATTCAATACCAAGAAATCCTCCACAGAGACAAGTAACTGCAATCTCGATTAGAGAATTTTCATGTTTCCGTGCTGCCACCAGCCTTTTCTGTGACCATGCTGTCAGAGACAAGGCTCCAGGATCTTGGTTTCCAACTTCATTGAATCCTTCATAATAGTCATCATTAGAGCCAAGCAGCTCCTCACAGTACTCAAATGATTGCTTTTCAAAGAAAGTGGTATAATGAGGGTAAACAGGCTTTTCTAAATAAACTGCACAACCTCACGAGTTTGTTGCAGTGGGGAGAATGGATGGACTTGAATAAGCTATATACCGGACTCCAGAAGACCACTGGACATGAAACTCCACGATGTCCATTTGCTAACTCCTGGGTGCATGCGGACTTTTCCTGGTCCTCTGAGACATGCACAGAACAGCTAAACTTCAGAATCTTCTTTTTGTTTAAAAGATGACTATAGGCTTCCGTTGACTTCAAGGTTATGCCTCACTCTATGAAATGCCACTGCAGGTTTTGAGGGACTCATGAAAACATATCCCAGTTTCTCATATATGATTGCCGACGATTTATTGAGCACCCGGTGCATGTCAGGCTCTGGGATGGGAGCTCTATTGTCTCATTGACTCTTCAAGCCCCCTAACAATGTAGGTATCATCAGCTCCATTTTACAGGATGCTCTGGACGGTTGAATAGTTGACCAAGATGACACAACCGGCAAATGACTGGAAATATACCTGCCTCCAATGCTGACGCTCTTTCCACCCCACCTCATTGCCTCCTTATTAGTAATAGTGATGGCAATAATAATAATAATAATAATAATAATAATAATAGCTACCACTGTGCGAGGTGCTTCATGAACCTTCCCTTTCATCCCATCAACCATTTTCTCAATGACCTTGTGCAGTAGACATTACATTTTACAGATAATTACACATGCATCGAAGGCTTTGAAGAATATGAGGAGGAATGTGTGGCAGAAAGGGTTCTGGGCTTTAAAAGTCTCCACCATTACATAGCTGTCACCTCAGGAAAATTAGAAAGAAAAAAAAAGCCATAGAACTGTTGAGCTAGAAGGACCTTGGGGATGACATAATCTGATCTCCTCAGTCACCCCAGCTAAGCCATCAAGGTTTCTCCCTCACCGAATGGGAAGAACAAAGCCTGCCCCCCCAACCCCAGCTCAGCAAGTCATGAGGATCATATGAGGTGATGAATGTGAAAATAATTGGAAAGGCAAGGTTATGTAGATGTAAGACGAGGAACATCTCCACCACTTAACAGTGAAGGAAAGATTTTATCTGGTCTCTCTCCCTCTCCCTCTTTTCCCGTCATTTACCTGCAAGAAAATGCAGTGTCCTGGACATCAAGTGTGTTTTCATACTGTGTTTACACAGACGTGCACACACTCAGGCACATAATTATAGCAGCACCAATCACGCCACTACACTTAAGGTTCTGTCAGCTTTTCCAATATTAATTGCTATTTTCAGGCGTTTTTCAAACTTAGCAGCAAAAATTCATTTTGATGTGAAACTAGATATAATACACGGTCTCGGCAGGGGAGCAAAAGTCTCCGTTAAAAAAAAAAAAGAGGGAATACTAGTAGGTCATTTTGGTCATTTTTAAGAGCTGATTGCCATTCTGGATTTTTGAATAATGGAAGTTGTTTTATTTTAAAGTCACCTGCAAAAATTGTCTTACAGTTATGATTGAAGAGTTGGTTTTTAGTAGCTATTACCTAAGCTAGGTATCATTATGTTTACAGGGCTACAGGGCTCTTGGCCGGGCTGGTGTTTACATTTATGAGTCCATGTTCCCCACACCCCCAACCCCTTGTTGGGGTCGGGGTGAGCTGTAGGGCAACCCAGCTAAGCATATGGCAGCCACCTCCACCCAGACATTCTCAGGTCTTCTTCTAGCTTACCTGTCCTTCCCTAACCACCCTCTAGAACAGCAGCTGCTTCCCATCACTTTCACCCCCTCCCCCCCTTTACTTTCGTCCTGGGCTTTCATCACCACTAACACAATTACATCCTTGTTTGTGATCGCTGGTCTCCTTCGGCTGGAGTGCATGCTCCGTGACAATAGGATCTTCTCATGTTTTATTCACCACATTTTCCCAGTGCCTAGCATGTAGCTGACTCTCCATCAGTACTTATTGAGAGAATAAACTAAATCCAGATGTTGAAATAATTTGAGAAAGGCACGTCTTTGGGAATTCGAAGGCCACATTCTATTGCTTATTCTTCAGAAAAGATTTTCTGCAAAGAAGCTTTTACAGAGTCAGTAGCCCTGATGGGATTTCAGAGGGCAGCATTCTGTGCACAACACTGTACCCACAACAAAGAGAAAGAGTGAGCAGTAGTTTTAATCTCTAATTACTCAGCTATGGGTTTTAAAATGTTTTCTTTTTCATTTCATTGAATACAGACACCTTTGAGATGCGGATCAATATTTAGGAGGGACAATAGTACATCATCCATTCATTCAATAAACAGCCACTGAGTGCCAGCATCCACCCCATAAGGAATGGCTTTAGAATTCCCCGTGTCCCCAGTGGAGCAGGACACTGGTACAATCAAGAGAAATACGCCTTACAATTTAGGCTGCAAAAATCAAAACAAGAAAAAAAAATATCGATTTCAAATTAGCCCATCACTTTAGAAAAATTATTTTCAATTTACCAAAGCCCAACTTTCTAGGCATTTGAAGTCATAGAATCATCTTAAACTCAGAATGAACACTCAATTGAACGTAAAATTTTGACTGATGGGCAGAAATCTGAGAGAATTCATTTATCCCTGGAGAGGAGAGAGGAGTAGTTCCACTAAACAGCAATGATATTGTTTACGTCGTGAGCTCAGTTGTTGTTATTTTGCTAGACTAATCTATACTCATATATTAAAGGGTGTGTACTTCTGGAAAAAATAAGTATGCTTCAGATTTCTTTTAAAAGGAATATGCTATGCCAGTGAAATGCCTTTATTCCTGTTTCATTTCCAGGCAACCAACTATTAAATACCAATTACATGTTTAAGCTTATGTTTATTTTTTCTTTACCTGGTTTCTGAGATGCCGCCTTTGCCTGCTTCCTCCCCGATGTCTCTCTCAACCCCCTTCCCTGGCTTCTCCACCTGCCCCTTGATTGTCAGCCATCCCCAGCGCTCTGCCTACTTTCTCTCCCTGTTCTGTAAAATTCGAGGCAATTGTACCGAAGTCCATGACTTCAGTTCTCACTGATACATCAATACTCCTGAGTATGTATCTAGAGCATTTACCGTAGTCCGAGGCCCACCCATGTTTTCAGGTGCCTACTAGGTCTCTCCATGGGGACGTTCTGCAAGTACTTTTACCCTATTCTGTCTACAGTGGAACTCGGTACCTTTGGCCCCAAACTCCTTCCCCCTCCCACACTGAGTACCTACTAGGGACCAAGCATTTCCACACCCTTCACCTTTAAAATGAAGCTGGAAACCAGGAAATCATGGCATTGCCTGTAAACCCCCCCCCCAACCTGAATCATTGTCACCTGCCATACATGATTTTCAGACTATGTTCGAGTTGCTTCCAGGTGACCTGGGAGGGTAAAAAAAGAGACCAAGAGAGGAAGTGCTAATATCACATCCCACTTAGCTATAGCTGCTTTGCTTTTATCCATTTTATAATTGGGGTGACGATGGCTAAAACTATTTTGACCAAAGGTTTCTGCCATTTAACAAGGGTCTGAAAACCACTGACATGGGTCCCACCTTTCTGGGAAGGCAGGCAAAGCCCAGCCCGACCTGACACGCGCATATATCTGCAGCCCTGGCTCTGGCCACTCCCCCACTTTGAGTTCCAGATAGGCCAAACTCACTGCAGTCCCCCAATCTGTTCTTTCATGGACCCCACATGTCTGCAAACTTAACAAACATTCCCTTGGGTGAAATGCTGCTCTTAGTCCTGGTTCTTTGTTGGCCTGGTGAACCCTACTCATTCTTCAGCACCCAGATTAGACACCCTGTCTCTGGGATGCCCTTGCTGACCACCCCTGGCCTCTATGCTGTGCCTCCACCCTGCCAGGCACTTTGCTCTCCACTTCCGTGGCTCACCCACACCGCTGCTGTCTCCTTAACACACTGTCAGGTAACTGCTCGCTTGTTTGCCTCTCACGCTAGACCGAGAGCTCCTTCAGGGCAGGATCACGCTGTAGCTTCCTCTGTCCCCAGATCCTAGCACAGCGCCTGGCCATCGAGAGGCACCCAGTAAATGTCTGCTGAATGAACTCCTCAGTGAATGTCCGCTCAGTTCCCTCTTCTCCATCTTCAGATCTTCACTATCTCCTAACTAGACGATTCTATGCACAAGCTGGTCCACGATGGTTCCCTGAGGAGCTTTACTGCTTTCAAGCTCTCTCTTACTCTACTGCAGTCTCTATGCTGGCCAGTCTGATCTTTCTAGAACCCGCATCTGACTATACCACTGCTCAAACACTTTCAGTGGCTATTACCCATATAATAAAACTCAGTCTCTTCGGATCGTGTCCTCAGCCTTTCATAAAATGCCACCCCAAACTAACTCTTTCACCTCGCCTCCTGCCCCTCCCAACCCTAACCCCCAAACCACACAGATTCTCACACTCCAGCCAGAACAAACTTCTCTTGTTGATCCTGAAACACAACCTGCTTTTTCATGCTCTGTACCTGTGAGCACCATTTCCTCCACCAGGGATGCTAGTCCCTTCTAGTCCCCTTCCCTGAAGCTTAGAATGCCCTTCTTACTATTCAGCACCAAAGTCAAATGCCACTGCCTGCAGAGAAACCTTTCTTCGGCAGTGAGTCACTCTTTCTGGTGTACCCATCACATTGCACTGTAATTCCTGGTAGCCCAGGCACCAATCCGCCCCACTAAACGGAGTTCTCCTGGCGGTCATGATTCATATTTATCCCCACACCTCCCATTCCCAGCACAGTGCCAGATAGCGAGTGGTTTCCCAGCAAATGCTTGTTGCATCAAGACAGAGTCCAAACCCTTGAGTATCTCCCATTCTACTGAAGGTATAATTAGAAAGATTGTCAAAACAAATAAAAACGGCACCACACTATGACCCAGGGCTGGGCTGTCGTAAGCCGTTTTTGCACTGTGCACTGTGATTCTACCTGTGTGTGTGCGTGTGCGTGTGCGTGGTACATTTCCACAATCAGATTATAAATTCTTTGGGGGCAGAGACTCAGTACCACACATGCTGAATAAGCACCTGGGTAGATTTCAGGAAAGAACTAGAGCTAGCTGGAACTTCTAGCCCCCTGCCCTGAGGGTCTTAAAACCATCTGGGGCTCTCTATTCCCACGACCTCGAGAGGCAGGTGTGGCTGAACATGGATTCTCACCACGAACAAGGGAGGGTTTGTTGAGCCTCGGACCCAGCAAGCGGACAGGAACAGAGGGACCCACTAGCACCATCTCCGTTCACTGCCCTGAGCCCACGCTAACAAGGCATTTCCCTGACATAAGCAAAACCAGAGGCTCGTACAGATGTGTGCAGAGATGCTGGATTTTAAAAAGTCACTCCTTGCATACAGGTGGGACTCCAGGAATGTGGCAGTTAGTTTGGGCCAGTTTCTAAAGGTTAAATGAATTCCAAGGTGATATTTTTGAATGCTTGACAATTGGTGACCAGCAACCAGCTGGAGAGCTGCCAACACTGCTTCTCCATCCATCTCTTTGTGGTTCTGAGTAAATTCGCACTGTCTAGCTGGCTTGGTGGCCTTCCCTGCACGGAAAGCCATTTCAGAGGAATACTAGTGGATACTATTTGTTGGTTGTCATTTCCAGGCTGAAGTTCAACTTGAAGGTTGCCATGGCTGTATTTTAAATTACATTCTGGCCCTCTGATATCAGACAGTGTTGATGTTCTTTAAAGAACACAACAGCAGGGGGTCACCTGTCAATCATCAGCAACATGGGAGGGAAAAAGGTTGGGGGGGGCTGGAGGGGTGGTGGGGAAACGTTGCTTCTTGGAATAAGTAAATTTTGCTGACTTCATTCCTTTTTAGTATCTATTCTTTTCTTTTTTACCTTTTGAGTTTGCTAGAGAGTTCCTTGTAGTATTCTGGCCAGAGTCAAGTGTTTCACAGCTACTCTCAACCAATAAGTCGAGGAAAGTTTCCGTTTGGGGCCGGTGGCAAACACTTCCTGCTGAAATTTGGGGCTTCCTGTAGTGACTTTGCAGCCACAGGTGCCCATCTGGCTGAGGATCTAAGCCAAGCCAGGAGCCCACCTTGGTGGCTAGGCTTTCTCTGGAGTCTGTCCCCCTCACTCGTGACCCCGTTACAAGAACAGAAAAGCAGGAAAATTCCTCCTCTCCATCTACCTTTTTTTGGTGACTGGGTTGCATGACTCCAGACCACTGATTTGTCTTAGCTGCCATCGAGCAACCACACACCCCAAAATGGCGGAGTTCCCACCGCCTGCCACCTGAAACCTCTTGTTCTTGCCTGCTAGCAGTAATCCCTCTCCTCCCGCTCTGTCTGCAGTAAAAAGTGTCATAGCCATCCAGGTAGGCGGTCCTCCTGGGACCAATGAGGGAGCTGATGCAGGCATGCAGAACATGGGTGCAGCGAACACGCAGCATGGCCAGCTGTGTGCAGAAGTCACCAAAGTTTGTGTTCAGAGAATGGTGTCCCCCCTCCCACCAGCATTTCTGCAAGGAAGATGCCCCCTGTATTCTGTACCCATCATGGTCAGAAAGTCTCTCTGGGTCTTCTTCAAGGTGACAAGACCTAATACAGATTCAGAGCCAGTTAGGTGCTAAAGCTTTCCGATGCACTGGCTTGTTCCCTCCCCCTTTTACAATGGGGAACGGAGGCTTCATGAGATGAGCCCAGTAAGTGGCAGAGTCCAGATCTGAACCTTAAGCTTTCAGAGTCCAGGGTCCAAGCATACCTTCCCTCCATAAGGAGGGTTTAGGAGAAAACAGGGTGAGAGAGGTAGTTCCAGAGCCTACTAGTGCTATTGGGGACTGGAGTTCAGCCCTCCTGTCAGCCAGGCCAAGGTCCCTTTGGACCAGCGTCTCATGTGGATTAACCCTGACAAGCCAAGACAGCAGTAAATTAGAAGCAGTTTTCATTCTGGAGTGCGTCTTGTGTGCCAGGCGCGGTGCTAGGCATTTACGTAGGTAACTATTTCACATCAGCCCAGAGGTAGGACTTATTCCTCCCCCACCCTGATGTAATGAAACTCAGACTCAGAGAGCCTTGATCACGAGAGCCGACTTGGGTTTTGTATGCAGATATTTCTGACTCTTTCACCCTCCACAATACCTGCAGACACTGGGGCCCTCCTGTGAACCTGAAGCATTTGGCTGAAGAGCACCCTGAGAACGTGCTCTATCTCCCATTGAACTCACTGAGCCTTGAATCACCAAGAACTCAGGATCCACCAATGCAGCCCCTCAAGTTGTTTCTTTGTGGGCGTCCTGTGGCACCTACAGCACCAGGGCCACAGACCATGGAGGAGTCGTCTTGGGCTCAAGAGAACGGTAAAAGCAGCTCTAACTGTAATGGAGTAAACCTTGAATGTTACCTTAGTCTTGGACTGTGAGTTCCACAACACAGACACTAGCAGGGGGAGAGCCCCTGGAAGCAGAACAGCCAGTCCTGAGAGCTTAGAAGGGGAAGGGTTCAGTTTTTGCTCTGGTTACCTGCAGCTCTGGGAACCCTTCTGCCCACTGACATGGGAGATGGAGCTGCTGGTGGTCACTGCCAAGCCTATGGGACCCTTCTATGGCCCACCTGGTAGAGGCCCTGGGAGCGCGAGTGCTCTGCCTCTCCAGAGCTCCCGATGGGGATGAGATTCCTGAGCAGTCATTTCAGGATACCCATGTGCCACTCACAGCTTGGAGCTCTTCTCTTACAGTGGGTCTCGGACACCCTAGGCTAGAATACCTGGCAGCCTTGTGCCTCAGCCATCCCACGAGGGGCCCAAGCGTGGGCACCTACTCCCATTTCGAATGCTGCAGTTCAGGCAGGACCCTCTGACGGCCTCCCCGCTCCTCACATAGAATGAGCAAGTACCACCTACCCCAGAGCCCTGCCTCATCCTTCTCCCGGCTAAGGGTGAGTATCAGCTGTCACTGGGAGGGCGGCCATGTGGAGCCACACTTCAGGCAAGGCTCAGGGTTAATAAAGGATACAGGAGAGCTGCTAGAGATTCCAGTCCAATCTGCATTTGGGACTATTCACAGCCAGGACAGTTCTCTAGTGTAAATCTTTTGAGTGATTTACAACGGATCCTAGGCAAACCATGCAAATTTCTGCAAAATGGAGTATTTGCCACAAATAGGCTTTGGAGGGTGTTGGTGAAGTACTGTTTGTGCTGTGTGAGATCCAGGAGTCCTTGAAAGCATTGTATGTATGTACGATACATTTTTCACAGTGGCCTTTACATCCAAGAATCTCTGTGCCCTCTCTGAAAATCCTGACCTTGCAAATGCTCACAAGAAACTCCCAAGGCTAACAGAGGGGATGAACAGGCCCCCAGTTCCTTCTTCTACCCTCAACTTGGGCTGCTCACTCAACCATGGCTGCAGCCATCAATAGCTTGGAGCATGCCCCTTCCTTGCCTCAAGTCCTGCTACCCACCTCACAGGGGGAATTGAGAAGGCCAATTTAATTTAATTGATTACCACTTACCAAGCTGTGGTTACTCCTCTGAGAGGCCTATTTAAAGTTTCTGAGCTATACAGAGATAACAAAATAAAAAGCAACAGTGTAAGGCAAAGGACGATTATCAAATTGCTCTGGGAACCTTCAATGTGAAAAAGATATAAAAGAAAGATTGAAAGGTATTAGTCTGTAAGTCTCACTGAGGTCAGAAGACTAGAGAAAACCTTCTGAAAAAGACTTTCGAAACAAAACTTCAGAAAATACTTTACACACACACACACACACACACACACAATGCAGTCCTTTCTCAGATAAATATGAGTTTCTGTCTTAGACTGCATCAACATTGTTAACCTATTTTAAATTCCTGTGGCACAGCAAGAGTCTTACATACTTATAAGATTTTTTTTTTTAAATGCATGAGCTTTAAACTCGTTTTCTTACTTTAAATAGATGTATATTAACTCTCCGGTTAGGCTGCAGGACCTCCTAGCTTAGTGTAACAGCCCAACAAAATAAGAGTGGCTACAAACTCTGTAATTTACTCACAGGCATAAATGGGTATATAAATGTAAAAATGTGCACAATATTTTATGCCATGCTTGGCTTCATTGTGACCTAATGTTTATAATATGTAAATAATGGCTTCCTTTTAAAGCAAAGAACTTTTAATATACAGATTCATCCGAAGTCCTTTTTCTTTGATATAAACAGAAAGAAAAAGAAAAAAATTCTTTTGCAATAAATAAATACCCAATGACAAAGGTTACCATTGAAGGGATTTAAAATGACAGAAGTCAACAGAAAACTTTCAATATCATACTTCTACTTTAATATGAAGATATTGTTATCAAAGGAAAAGACTCAAGAAATTCTTTGATAAAAATAATCTCATACTATCTTTGAAGCGGTTTCATTTATTTTACTACCCACTGTGTTCCTTATCAGAAGGCCAAGGGTAAGAAGTTTCCTAGTTATGATTAGGAAAGAATCTGATAGATCAGAAGACCCAATTGAAGTTGGACATAATAAGTATTAAAGTATTACATGACATTAATCCTGCCATTCCATTACTCTCTCCATCTTTGTGCACAGACTAATTATTCTGAAGCCAGTGTTCAGGAGAAAATAGAAACATACTTACCCTGGGCTGGAGTAATCTCTTTATTGCATCAACAAGGCTGGCTCTGTACTGGTCCAGAAACAGGCTGACGTTGAGAAGAGAGCAGAATCCAGATTAAACTGGGTTTCCAAGTCTAATGATACTAATGGGGGTAAGTACAAGGCTAATTACACATGTTTACTCAACACCAAAAAGGGAGAAATTGTTTCCTTCCATTCAAGTGTCTCACTGGAAGAAAAAAAGATTGTGGTCAGTGTGATCCGACCAAAGCCAAGTCATCAACATGCAATTGGCCAGGATTCACACACGACTGTGCCATGTGTTAATGTTAAAGGGACAATGTCTAAGCTGCAGTTTGTGGAATCATCTGGTTGAGATGAAACACTTCCTGTCATTAGAGCCCAGTTTCTGTAGACCTGGGCCATGAGCCCAAGGAGGGTATTGTGAGGTCACCCTCCAGAAACAAACACCAGCCCTACGATGCCCAAACCACGGAACAGATCTCAGGTGGTGATGGTTTTTGGTGGCCAGGAGCAGCACTGAGGTCAGACTCAACCAGTGACCCAGGAGTAAGCAGTTCCGAGAACTAAGAACAGATTTGGGTTAAGTATCACAGAGACCATGGCAACTCTGGGTTGTTCTCCCTTGACCTTCTTGTTCATTTTTTTTCCAGTTCACTGTGATTTTTCATTTTTCTCCTCTGGCCTTTTGAGAATTTCTGTTATGCTCTGTCACCCCTCTGGTCGGGTCCGTCTGAGCCTGTCTTCACCAGGCCTCATCTTGGAAACTTGGGGCAGACTTCCCTTACCTGGGACTTGCGGGCTAGAGCACTGAGCAGCCTTGTGCCTCAGCCGTCCCATGAGGGGCCTAGGTGGAGCCCCCCCCCCCCGTTTCTAATGCTACAACTTGCTGTGGGCCCCTCTGATTTGGTCTCCCTGCTCCTCACATAGCATGAGTAAGTACCCCTTATTCCTAACCTTCTCTGAGCTAAGGGGTCAATGAGCTGTCAGGAGGAGGGCTGCTGTGTGGAGTCACACTACAGGCTGGGTTTAACGGCACCCTGACTCTGACCTTTCTGCTATGTGTGGCCTTCACACAAGGCCTCAGTTTCCTGGTCAATAAAGGCCCATTTACACGGCTGTGGTGGGCATCAAATCAATAATATACACTAGCTAACAAATATTTGTGGAACACCGACTACATGCTATGGGCCGTTTTAGGCACTGCAGACAAGCTAGGGAAAAAAACAAAGTTCCCATCCTCAAAGAGCTTCCGGTCTCTATTCATTTACACACTGCAAACGCTAGCACAGCATATACACCTAGGAGGAATCCATACGTATCTGCTCACTGCCTGACTCGCAGATCAACATGGTCCTTGAAATCGAGTAGCCTATGTAGGGTGTTGGTTTCAATGACCCTAAAGCAGGGTGTACACACTCCTTCGCTGGCATTGTTACGGAAGAATCAACACTTAGGCAGGTTGTCTCACCAATTAGGTTCTCTTCCAACTCTCTCATTTGAGAAAGAGGAGTGGGGAGAACAGTTATGAGAAGTTGCCAAGAAGTCAGTGCTTGGGTTTCACCATGGCGTGTTCAGTAGAAGGTTCTTCTATAAAGGACACTTTGAGCAATGGAAAAAGAATCCTTTGAAGAGGAGCTAGAAATCATGCCTCGAACGGGAACCTTATCCCACTCCGCCCATCAGTCAGGATAACCTGATGATGCGCCAGGGGAAATTTTCCCTATCATTCCATTAAACGAGACTTAAATCTTAGGATGCAGAATATATCTAATTCAAATGCTACAAAAATTTGCCTGTAAGTCATACTCATCAGTGATTAATAGTCATTAAGGGTTGATAAGAAAATCAAATTCTATCTAAGTGCTTTTGAAAGTTTTCAGGACTATATACCTCACTGCTTAGTGAGGTGATAAGAAATTAAATTTTAATAATTAAGCATTCTGCTTTTTTTTTTTTTTTTTACATTTTACTTTTACGTAATCTTTACACCCAACATGGGGCTCGAACTCACAACCCTGAGATCAAGAGTCATGTGCTCTACCGACTGAGCCAGCGAGGCGCCCCTCTGGTTTTGTTTTTTAAGAAGACTATCACTGTAGGAAAATATCTGTCGGTTACTCAGGTCCACCGGAGACCTGGCTGGTTGGAATATATAACATTAAGCAAAAGACCCTTCTTCAGTTTAAACCTGTGCATCCTGGGTGCTGGTAAGGTTGTCAGAAATAAATAATCGGCCCCTTAAAAACGGAGCTTAAAACATAACCTGATACAGTAGTCTTTTCACTCAATGTTGGTGATGTGACAAAGATATTAACATTGCAGCTCACTGGAGAATGTGACGTACCACCCAAGCACCCATTCCAAACACACCTATTTGAATGGAGATGTTGTCTACTCCATCCTTCCAAATCAAATTTCCCTAAAGTAATTCTTACAATTCTCCAGTAAGTCTTTATTCCAAGCAAGCTCCCCGTTCTACTTAGCTCTGATGCAGAATTTATAATGCTTTGTAGGATATGTCATATGAGCAATTTCAATGTGCTTTAGTAGGAGTGATACATAATCTCCGGAAAATTCACCCCTTAAATAAGTCCTAATGGGCTCAGAGAACAACAGTAGCTTAAGTGGATCTATTTTAAAAAGGCTGAGTGGGTCACTGATTGGAATGGAGATACCATTTCAACTCTCCCTTCAGTTACTGATCAAAACACACCGACAGTCTAGTTGGCTATTAAAACACACACACGCAGCCCTCTATATAACACACTTGTGGCAGCAACTCTCGCTCTGTTCCATGGGTCTGAATCACCGATTTCATGAAAGGTGCCGGGCCACTTCCACCACCGCCCTTACGATCCGTCAGAGTTTTACGCAGAGCACAGAGCACCTACCACTCCACTCATAGGAAATTAATTCGCGTAGCCGACAAGGAGGCCTTTCTCGGCCAGTATCCACAGAAAGGAGGCCTCTATGTCATCTTGAAGGTGAAATGTGCTAAGTTAAATTCACTGTTTTAGATTTACCTCTCCTCTAACAGTATGGACCAACCGACTGCTGTGGAGCTGGGACCGACGGGGGGTCTGATCTCCCCGGGGGCTGCCACTGAGGGTGCCGGATCTTTGGCAGCTTGTTCATCTTCTTCGGCACTGAGTTTTTGGTATGGGGGGAAAGGGCTGGCTGCCTTTGTGTGAAAGGGTTTTTCAGGTCTAAAGGCTGTGACCTAGAACTAGCCATGATCACAGCACCTGGAAGAAAACGAAGAAATTCTAGAGACTGTTTTGAGAAAAAAAAAAAAAATTTCTTCCAGAAGAATACCTTAAAAACCAAACTTCTTTCATCATGTAGAATAATAGAAAATACAAATGATCCATGGTACCTAGTTAGTGTAAAAATGCTAAGAGGGCCAGTGAGGTGGTGTAACCTTCCCCCATTTCTCCGCAAAGTCTCAGACCGTGCGTGCCGCCATGGCATAGCGCAATGCCATCAGGCCGTGGGTGCCATCAGGCCATCAGGCTATGGGTGCCGTGTCAGACTTGCTTTCCAAGCCTTTAGAGAATCCTAATGAACATAATCGTGTTTACTTTTGCGGAGCTACAATAAACTGGAAAACCATCGAACACTCACTGAAAGTGATCCTTGGATTAAAAAAAAAAAACAAAAACAAACTTACTTTCAGACTCTTAGATTATTGTGATTGAACAGGAGTCTGGAAAGGCAGGCTGAAAATTAACAATCACTTGCTATTCTAAACTCGGAAAGGACCGGGCTGGACTGCATTCCAGCAGAAAGGAACTCCTATATGAAATTCGATGTTAAGGAAGTCAACCAAAGAACTTAACAGGCAGGCTTTTTTTCTACATGTGTGGTTAAATATTCTAATATTTTGATGTTTGTCAACAGCATCCTTTACAGGTGTGACTGCACCTCGATTTTTCCTTCTGTTTATTTCAAAGTTGACATTTTACAAGTTATTTAGGAACTGCTGAACCATGAAACTATATTTCATTGTCAAAAATGCTGAACGGTGAAATAATGACTAGCTTTCACAGCTTGCCTCTTTATTTTATAATCTGGGGGAGCTCCTACATGTAGATGTGAACTAAGGAGACTGTCTTCTGGGAAATAAGTTATTTCCCCCATAGCCCACGGGCTTATGAATGTTTGAATGTAAATATATGAATATATGAATGATTTAAAAACATAAACATTATCACCCGCTCGTTGTAATCATGTGCATTTTACTTGAACCACAATGTGGGTTTGGAATAGGTTTGTGAATAGAGCTTGTTTTCATGTAAATGGGATCAAGCAGGACCACTGGTTAGCTATTCAGGGAATCAGACAATGCCACCCTTGCTGGAAATGCTTCAATAAGGAATTTAATCCATGTACCTAATATTTGAACTCCAACTCTTGCTTCGTATTCCTATGGCCTAATCCAGATCTCATTGACTGACAATAACCAAAGGGTGGTGTGAGACTGTGTGATCTGTTTATGTGTGGCACCAATTTCTGCCACTGAGTATTTCAGGTTTCATCCTGGAGGCAGTGTCTAAAGAGAGGGTTTTTTTCCCTCCCCTCCTCTGTGACACTGTAAAAGAAAAAAAAAAAAATGCAGCATGGTCTGCCTGCCTGTCCCTAGAAGCAGCACCCCCATAATAACTGACAGAGAAACACCAAACCAACAGGACATAAAGAGCTCCCAGAGCGTGGGCTTCACCGCTCTGTGCACGACATGCATATTGCAAATATCACTGTGCTTTCTAAGTTTCTAAGCAGCTTACCCATCCCTGTGAATATGCAGAGAGACCATTACCAAAGCATTTCTTTTGGAAATAATATCAGCATTGCAGTGAGAGTAGCTTAATGTTTCCCATTTACAAATGGGAAATTATAAACAGGCTGACATTCTGGCACTTACAACACCAGGGGGAAAAAACCCAACTTAACACCTCACGCGTAGAAAAGCCATTTATAAATAAAACTTGGCGTACTGAGTTCATTTGAATCTGTAAATTCTCACATAGCTACTAGATGTGTGTGTGTCTGTGTGTGTGTGTGTCCGTCTAACACTGTACTATGTTCTGTATTTGTAACGAAAGCCTTCACTGAATATGCATTATGTATATCAGCTGTACGTGACCCTGTTGTTCGCTAGCGAAAAAGGACTATTTCTCAAACATGTTGTGTGGCTATTTTTAACCTGAGAACATGAATCAGAAAAGAGCTTAAATTCTACTTCCTCTGCTTGTCTCTCTGGTACAAATAGGATGACATAGTGTGAGTGTCCATAACACAAGGTCTGACGAAGCCAGGCTGTTCTGATATTTATGTGAAAGATACATTTAACTCTCAATCTCCTGGCCAGACCTGACTTTCTCCACATATCTGGAGCCCACGCGTGTGACCCTCGTCTACACCTCCAAGAAGATGCTGCCCTCCTTCCCTCTGATCTGACTTTCAGGCTTAATCTGATCTAATCCTGCCAGCATTATCTTCATCTGTGCAATGAAACCTGGAGGATCCTTTCTCATATTTGGTGAGGAGAGGCATTTACTAAATTACTCGCTCAAATCATATGGTGAGGTTTTAGCTCCTTATTTGTGATTAGATGAGGGATGTAACATTAGGCACAATATCAATGATTAGTCCAAAATCTGTCTCTCTCTCTTTTGAAAGACACTAAAAGGGCCATGGAAAGCTGGAAAATCTCAGGCAGAAATAGAACAGAATATTTATTTTCCACTGAGAAATACTCTTCAGAAGAAAAAAAGAAAGCAAATCTGATTCCAATCACTTACATAGAAGAGTTACCTACTGAAAGTCTTATTTAAAATAATGATAATAATGACTGCCTGAAAATTTGATTTAACTCCCTTCTAGGGAAAGTCTTCTGCAGGTTCTGGATCTCATAACTGGGTTGATCAACAAAACAGAACTTCTTCAGAATCCAGACTTGTGTTTTCAAATCTCAAGTGTCATAAAAACATAATGAAACTACAAATAAGATCTTACTCTTAACAGGGAAAATACTTTTGAACTGTCAATGTTTCCATATGCCGAAATAGTTACTATTCAACATGCATGAAGAAAATACCTAAGATGATTTGAAATAATTATTAAGGTTTGATACATATTTATCCTGTAACTTGGGATCAGACTTCATTAACAATAAGTAGACTGAGCCAAACGAGAAGACAAAATATCTAACGTGAGTTATTTTTAAAAAGCAGGCACCTGACAGAGATTTTAATGTTATTTGCATAACAATAAAATGTAATGTTATAATTCCTGTTTTGTGTATAATTAAATATCTTAATTGAAGACACTGAAATTTTAGATAGCAAACATACATTTTAAGAAAAGATATTTCCCCAAAGACGTTGCACAAATACGTGTATTTGTCGGAGCATATACGTGTGTGTACACACATATACGTATATTCCCTTATATCAATAGTCAGATCTCTCCTAAGAAGTAAGCTAATTGAGCTGTTTGTGTTGATAAACTCCTTTTTCTCCAGACTATTCCTCTCCGAGCCATAATTATTTGCAATTTGCCTAAGTCGTCCATTTACTGATACGTCAAGCATGAAACAGAGGCAATTCCAGAAAATGGAAATGCTTCTCAAAATCAATCTTTGGGAAATAATGTGGTAGAAGTTACTGTGTGATAGAAGACTACCTTATAACTGTCACATGGAGATGAATATTAATTTGTTGAGGTTAAGGTGGCTTTGTGCTTCATTTGTCGACTTTGCTTAGCCGTCAGCAAAGCAGCACAGCCCAATTACTCCAGCAAAGCTATTTTTCCTAACAGGAGTTTTATGATTTTTATGTACTTACCAGTCAGCACACATAACAATGTCAAAATGTCCTTCCAGCTGAGAGACATCTGTCTCATTATCCCATCGTAAAACGCTTGAGGAGAAAAAGATTTTAAAAAATTATACTTAGGGTTTTTTTTTTTTAACTTTTGATTTTGAGCTATTAACATTATTTTTTGTGGCACTTGAAATTATTTAAAAGGTATATACAAATTATTTCAAAAGGTATAATGAAAAAAAACTAGGGATGGAACGAACTGTCTGCTCTATATTTTATTTAGTCTTCTCTATTTAGATACAATAGTTGAGCTTGTGCTAGTTTTTATAGTTTTTTTTGTAGATGAACGGGGGGAAAGTATCTTATTTTTACCGTAGTCATTACAACGAGTCTAGACTCTTAACATCCATGAGGTACATATTGAGATCAAAGTACTCCCCATCTGACTGGAATACAAATTTATAAAAAGAAATGATCTGAAACTTAGTGTATATTTCTCTTGCCTGGCATGTCAGTTGCATTTCTTATTGACGAAATGAGCGATTTGGCAAGGTGGAAGGGAAAAAAGCCAACTTCCATTTGGTAGGTCTCAGGTTATAGGCACATTTTAAAATTCGCCCATCCTGACACTTAGTCTCCCAAAAGAGGATCAGGTTTTAAACCCCAGATTAACAACAGTAATTAATAACACAGATTTAAAAATTCTAGTTGTGCTTATGAAGCCAATGAGCGATTTTAAGTTACTTTTAATTAATAATTGTGAATGATTAGCATTTTACCATATTAAAGTATTTTAATGATTCCTCTCTCCACATCAAAACTGACTTGCAGTGCTATTTTTTGAAGTAAAATTGTGCTCCTCTTTTCTATTTTGATTATTATTCAAAACCAAACTGAGTGAGCATATCCTACCCTATCCTGTTATATTTGCTTATCTTGGTGGGTTCTTTATTTCTTCTACGTCTTCCTGGGGTGAAAAGCCATACGGTTGAAGACAAAAATAAGTCTTATTTTGGTTAAGTCCAAACATTCTTCCCATGTCCACTAACATACATTAGTGCTAGTGAATTTCTTAAGGTAGAAAAGATTGAACACATCACCACGAAGATATCTATGCAGACTGAGCATTGGTTGTCCACTCACTCATACAACTCATTGTTACTGAGCACCTACTATGTGGCAGGCCCTGTGCTGGGCCACGGGCTGTGCCTTCCTGATGGCCTCCCAGCAGCACATGCGGACAATCAACCCATAATTCTGATGCCGTGTCCTACATGTTGTGTAAGCATACAGCTTTAGAACTCCAGGGAGGGCCTTCTGGAAGAATCTGTCATCCTGTGACACTTGGACAAGCTTTATAAATGGACTCTACTGTTGTACTTGCTTAGGCCTACTGGAGAGCCAAGAAATGGAGGAAACCAGGAAAGCCCTAAGAGATCAATGTTTTCTTTATTTTTAGATTAATTCCTCAGGAACTCCATGCACCTGGGGAGAATGGGACACAAGCAATACCAACTTTTATGGAAACGCTGAGGCCTCCCATGCAGCTGGGACTCGGACTCGGTGGGAAACCAGGCCTGTTCCGCCCTCATTGGAGACCTAAGAGTCTTAGAGAGTTTCTACGTGAACGAGCTGGTTTAAAATAGATTTATACTTGACTTTTTCAAATCATAAAAATAATGTACCCAACACACAAATTTTGGGAAAAAAGAGAAAAGTGTTAAAATTACTCATAATCTTACCATTCCATAACCCATTATTTAGAAAATGTTTCTAATATAGAAGTAATTACTAAAGCACACGAACGGGAAGTGTAGGAAATCCTGTGGCAGGGATGGGACGCTGGGTTCCTGAGGAGCTTCAGCCCCTTGGCTCAACAACGACAAACTGCAGAGACCGGGGTCTAGGCAGCAACTGGCTGTGGGTTACCACAGCAGATGTAACAAGAATGAGTCTAAAAGAAACTGAAATGTCCGGCTTGGCCATGTGGACCACAACACTTTCCCAAAAGGCATTTTTTCCCAGTTCTCGTGAGGCTTCTGGCTATGTTGTCCCCATAACCGTAAGCACGTGACAAAGAGTGGTGTATCGAACACAGTCCAGCTTTGGTGTGACACACACAGCTAGGTTCAAATTTTGGTTCCTTCCTTGACTGGCGTGTGAACTAGGAGTCTGCTTTCCCATCTGTTAAAGGGAGATAATAGCGGCCCCTTCTTGAACACTCACAGAGCACCATTCACACTGTATCCTGGATTTGTGGGGCTCACGTAGTATACAATGAGAGGGGTGCCCCTGGAGCTGTGTGATCAGCAGGCTTTCTATCTTGGAAAGCAGTTGGTGATGGTGACTTCTATAATCGAGGAGCTGGTCCTTTCAACTCTTCTCTTGCAATGACCTAGGCCCCCACTCTTCGCAGGTAACTCACATGATGATCTCGGGCAGTCCTTTAGTTGTGGGGAAGGACCGGATTGTTGCTGCTGTTGTTTATGTCCAGTCTGCTGCAGACTGACAGTGTCATAAAATGCGGTAAAAATTAATAGGGAAATGAGATTGTAAAAGCCGAGACATTCTAAACACAAGCGCACGGATCATATGCTTGGATATCACAGTAGTGTTGCTAAACATTCACTTTCCACTTCTCAGTGCACTGCAGATCAGTAACACGCAGTTCACAAACGGGCTCCAGCGTGTGGTCTACTTGTTGAGTAGCACTGGTCTAGACCTTGTCTTTATGAATAACTGAAACCCTGACCTACTCTCTGACCAGCCCTTTCAGGGCTCATCCCTTCCAGAAGGTACTCTAATCCCAACCATTCTTCAGTCCTACTGGCCAACAATCTGCCAGTCCCATCACCATGTCCCTATCCGTCTTCCATAATCTTTATCTTCCCTCCTGACCCAGCTTATATCCTATAGCCAATCATTTTAATTACTCCTTTGCATACACCCTTTACTCCTTTTTCCCTTTCTTACTTCGTCCTATTTGTTAAATCCAGCTTTCTGCCTGCTCCGAGACTGCACCTGTGCACCCGAGTGTGGTTGGAGAAAGCACTAGAAGCATCCTGACAGGATTTGCTTTAAACTCATGACCATGAACCTCAAGTGGATTCTTGATGATGTCTGGCAATTACAGTTAGACTTCCCTTGTCCACTTACTCCCCCCATTTCCCGGGTTGTTATTTTGCACTACCTTCTCTCCTTTCAAAATTCTAACATTTCCTCTCTCATCCTCACTTTCGGCTGATGATCTTGCCTCCAGCTTTACTGTCAAAATTGTAGGTATCAGATGAGAATGTCCACAAATTCCCACCACCACACTTATGCTCCTAACAGCATCTGTGTCTCTATACCCTGCCTTCTTGCCTGTTACCATAGATGAATTAGAGATGCCACAGCCCCATCTAAAGCTAGTACGTCTTCTTGTACACTAGAGCCAGCCCCTTTCATCTTTTCTAGGGTCTGACTTGAGAAATTCTCCCTTCTCCATACTATAGTATCACTTCTTTCCTCTGTACTGCATTATTGCCACCACTATTCAAACATGAAGTTGTTTTCTCTCTCTTAAGATATCCTCTCTTGACTCGACTTACCCCTCCAGTTATTACTCCATTTTCCAACTCCTCTTCTGCAGGAAAAATCCGTGAAAAAATCGTATAAGCTCTTTATTTTCAATTCAACCTCACAATTCACAAGGTACTGGGTAGAGTCCTCAGATAGGTCTTGTCTCAGTAGGGGAGAATAATTATCCCTAAACTAAACGTTGCTTTAGTTCTGCCTAACAAGTCTTAAAAGCAAGACCCAAAAGGATCAAACTATTTCAAAATAACTGTGTAACAAAAATCAGAAACATTTACAGGAGTATAAAAACATTCAGATTCCAGGAAGGTAAAATATAAAATACCTGGAGCACCTGGGTGACTTAGTCAGTTAAACGTCTGACTCTTGATTTCAACTCAGGTCATGATCTCAGGGCTGTGAGACTGAGCCTTGTGTGCGGCTCTGTGCTAGGCAGGGAGCCTGCTTGGGAATCTCTTTCTGTCTCTCCCTCTGGCCCTCCCCAGCCCTCTCTAAAATAAATAAATAAATACATACATACATACATACATACCTGGCATACAATCAAAGATTACCAGGCATGCAAAGAATTTAAATAATACAACCTATAATAAGAAAAACCAACAACTAAAGCCAGCCTAAACCTAACACAGATGTTAGAATTAACAGATGAGAGCATTAAAATAGTTACCATAATGATATTCACTGTATTTCAAAAGATGAAAAATGAATATAGACAAGAAAGATACTTTTAAGGTCCCAAATCAAAATTCTAAAGATGAAAACTACAGTGTCTGAGAGGAAAAATACATTGGATGGAATTAATAGCAGATTAGACATTTCAGAAGAAAAGATAAATGAACTTGAAAACAAAGCTATAGAAGCTATCCAAAATGAGAAGAAACAAAGAGAGAGAAGAAACAGAGAGAAACAAAGAATAGAAATAAAAGAGGATCAGTGAACGAGCTGTGGGGCAAATTTAAGTGATCTAATATATGTGCAATTGGAGTCCCCCAGAGGACAGAAGGAGGGGGAGTTCCAGAAAAAATGTTTCCAGAAATAATGGCTGAAATGTTTTCAAATTTAATGAAAACTATTAACCCACAGGTTAAGAGATTTCAACAAACTCCAAGCACAAGAAACATGAAGAAAACTACAAGGTACAAATAATCTAATCAAATTGTCCAAAAGCGGTGATGAAGAGAAAATCTGTAAAGCACCCAGAGGAAAAGAAAAACACATTATATATAAATAAAGGCAAGGATGACAGCTATTTCTTGTGAGTAATGGGAAAGTCAGAAGATAGTGGACTGACATCTTTAAAGTCCGAAAGGAAAATAAAAACCCTGTCAACCTAGAATTTTATAGCCAGTTAAAATATTTTCCCCCCAAAAGATGAAATAGATGTTTTCAGACATACAAACCTTGAAAAATTAGTCACCAGCAGATCCACACCACAAAGAATGTAAAGGAAGTCCTTCAGGCAGAAGAATAATCATACCAGACAAAAATATCAATCAGCAGAAAGAAATGATGAGAACCAAAAACTGTAACTACACGGAAAATATGTAAGATTTTTTCTTATTATTTAACTCTCTTTGAAATATTACTGACTGGTTAAACAAATAACAAGTACTGAGGGGTTTATAACATATACATAAGCAAAACAGATGACAGTAGCATGAAGACTGGGAGAGGAGTAATAGTATACTATGATAAGGTTTTTATAGTGTAGATGAAGTGGTGTAGCACTTGAGGACAGACTGTGATAAGTTAAAGATGTATACTATAAAACCTAAAGCAACTACTAAAACAACTAAACACAATTACAGCTAATAAGTCAACAAAGGAGAAAAAGGAGAATAATAAAATATACTCATTTAATCAAGGGAGGCAGAGAAAGATGAAAAGAAGAAGAAAAAATAGATAGAACAAACAGAAAACAAAAAGCAAAATGATTTAAATCTAAACCATATTAGTACTAATTGAAAATGGTTTAAATGCCCCCAATTAAAGGCAAAGAGTGTCAGATTAGATTAAAATGATAGATGGAAGTATATGTGGCTTACTAAGTAAATGTATTTTAAATGTGAAGCACAAATGTATTAGAAGTAAAAGTCATACCAACCAACACTAGTCAAAAGAATGCTAGGGTGGCTACATGAATGCTAGACAGTAGATTTCAGAGCAAAGAATATTACTGGATGTAAAAAGGATCACATTACAATGTGAAAGGGCCAATTCAAGAAGCAGCAGACATAACATTTCTAAATGTTTATGAACTGAGTAACAGAGCTTCTCATTTGAAGCCCAAACGGTATTACTGCAAGAAAACATAGATAAAACCACAATTATGAGAGATTTCAATACTCCTCTCTCAATAATTAATTGAAATAGACAGAAAATAACCAAAGTCATAGATGATTTTAACAATGCTGTTAACCAACATAATTTATATTTATAGAACACTTCACCTAATAATAGCAGAATACAACCTTTTTTCCCCAACTAGATATGGAGCATTTACCAAAACATACCCTTTCTGGGTCATATTTTAACTTTCAACAAATTTAAAAGAATTTCAGACATATAAAAATATGTTCCCTGGGGTGCCTGAGTTGCTCAGTTAGTCAAGCGTCCAACTCTCGGTTTTGGCTCAGGTCGTGATCTCAGGGTTGTGGGATTGAGCCCTGTGTCAGACTCCATGCCGAGCCCTCTCCCTCTCCCTCTGCTCCTTCCCCCTGCTCGCTCTCTCTCTCTCTCAATAAATAAACAAATAAATAAATAAAATCTTAAAAAAAAAAGTTCCCGCCCACTATGGAATTAAATTAGAAATCAATATTCTCTGTAAAATCTCCAAATATTTGGAAAATAAATGATACACTTATAAAAAAAACCTAGCATCCAAAGAAGAAATCAAAACAGAAATTGAAAAAAATTTTTAATTGAATGAAAATGAAAATATAACATATAAAATTTGTGGGATGCCACTAAATTTGTGGGATGCATAGAGGGAAATTAATAGCACTAAATGCCTATACCAGAAAAGTCCAAATCAATAGATTCAGCTCCCAGATAAATGAACAAACAAAAACAAAAAAGAGAAGTTAAACTCAACATAACCAGAAGAAAGGAATCAAAAATTAGAACAGAAATAAATGAAACACAAAACAGAAACATAATAGTGAAAATTAACTCAAACCAAACACTGGTTCTTTGAGAAGAGCAATAAAATTGATAAATCTCTAGCCAGATTGACTAGAAAAACAGGGAGAAGACATAAATCACCAATATCATGAATGAGTGAAGTGGCATCACTCCAGATTCTACAGATAGTAAGAGGATAATAAGGAATATAAAAGTTCTTCATAAAATATATTAATAAATGTATATAATATTTATAGGTATATAAATACATATCAGTGTATAGATATAGATCTCATGATCAAGTGAGGTTGTCCTGGGAATACAAGAAGGTTGGTTTAATGTTTAAAAATCTATCAATATAATTTACCATATTAATGAACTAGGAAAGAAAAACGATATCATCATCTCAATAAGTGTAGAAAATGCACTGCCAAAGTCTAACATCTATTCCTGATAAAAACTCTCAGCAACCTAAGAACAGAAGAGAACTTCATCAACCTGAAAAAAGTCATTTGTGAAAACCTACAGCCAATATCATACTCCAACGGTGAAAGACTAGATGCTTTTTCCCTAAACATCAAAATAAGAAAAGGACGTTTCCTCTTACTATTAAGCGTTGCATTGGAGATTCAAGCCAGTGCAATAAGGCAAGAAAAAAATAAGTCATCAAGACTGGGAAGGAAGAAGTAAAATTGTCTTTAAGAGCAGGAAACCTCATCACCTATGTAGAATATCCAGTGGAATATAGAAAAAAAGCAAGCAGAACTAATACGTGAGTTTAGCAAGGTTGTGGAATACAAGACCAATAATAAAAATCAGTTACATTTCTTCATACAAGCAACAAAGAGTTGGAAATTGTAATTTCCAATTCTATACTACTCACAATAATATTAAAAACTCAAACTATTAGTAGCATAAAATATGAAATACTTAGAGATAATTCTGACAAAAGATGAGAGAAATTAAATATGACCTTAAATAAATGGAGGCAGTTCAGTAGATAAAGGAGAGTATTTTCTTTTCTTTTTTTTTCTTTTTAAGATTTTATTTATTTATTTGACAGAGAGAGAGACAGCCAGCGAGAGAAGGAACAGAGTCAGGGGGAGTGGGAGAGGAAGAAGCAGGCTCATAGCAGAGGAGCCTGATGTGGGGCTCAATTCCAGGACTCTGGGATCATGCCCTGAGCTGAAGGCAGACACTTAATGCCCGAGCCACCCAGGCACCCCAAAGGAGAGTATTTTCAACAAATACTGTCTTAGCATTTAGATATCCACATTTTTTAAATCCAGCAGTCCACATTTTTTTAAAAAAGATCTCTAACACATATCTTGTACCATATTAAAAAACTGACTCCAAGTGGATCATAAAATTAAATGTAAAACCTAATACTGTAAAACTTGTAAATGAAAGTACAGAAGAAAATCTTTGTAACCTTGGGTTGAACAAAAGACTTCTTAGATACACAGGATGCATGATCCATAAAAGAACAAATTGGTAAATTAGACTTCATTAAAATTAAAAACTTCAGCAGTTTGAAAGATGCTATCAGGTGAATGGGAAGAGAAGCCACAGGCCTTGGATGGGGGGATTATTTGCAAATCATATATCTGATAAAAGCTTATATCATATAAAGCTTACATATAAACATAGAAAAAAACCTAACAAACTCTCAGAGTATGTTAATAAGAAAACAAGCAACCCAACAACAACAACAAAAAAGTGGGTAAAGCATTTGAACAGACACTTTACCAAAGATATATAAAGTGGCAAATAAGCACATGAAAAGATATCCAACATCATCAGTAATTAGGGAAATTCAAATTAAAATCCTATTGAGATACTACCATCCACTTATTAGAAAGGCTATAATTTAAAAGATTGACCATATAGAGTGTTGGGGAGAATGTGGACAAAATGGAACTCTCTGACACCACTGATGGGAACACAAAATAGTACAACCACTTTGGAAAACAGTTTGTCAGTTTCCCTAAAATGTTACATATGTGCCTTTATATGATCTAGCTGTTCCACTCCTAGGTTTTACCTCAGAGAATGGAAAGCACCTGTCCATATGTGTACATAAATATTCCTAACAGTTTCATTTGTAACTGCCCCAAACTGGCAACAACCCAAAAGTTCATCAAAGGGTGAAAGCAGAAACAAATTGTAGTGTGTATCCATATAATGGGACACTACTCAGGAATACAAAGGAAACAACTATTGATACTTACAACGACATAGATGAATCTCAAAATATTTTTACTAACTGAAAGAACACTGGCTTAAAGCACATACTGAATGATTCCATTTATTTAAAACTCTAAAAAAAAAAAAAAACTCACAAAGAGCGAGGGAAAACAAATCAGCGGAGAGGGAGGAACCTTCAAGAAGCAGAAAGGAGGAATTACCAAAGGGCAAGAGGAAAGTTCTGGGGGTGAGAGAGATGTTCAGTATTCGGACTGTGGTGACGGTTTAAAGGTGTACGCAAATTTCAACTTGTAAAATTATGCATACAGTTTACTGGATGCCAATTCTACCTCAACAAACTGTTTTAAAAAAGCTAAAAAGGAAATTTTTTCTGTAAGAGAGCAGGTTGTCAACACACGTACTACGAGGCCCCTTGGCCTATATGAACTTTACAATCTAAGGCATAACATTCGGACGCAAAGACAAGTAAAGGATGGTTCTTCTAAACCCCCAAATCATGCCCATGTGTTACCTATAATTATACTGACATTGAAGTAAAATTTATATCTCTCCATTTTATTTTACCACTATGTCAAAATCTTATTTGTTTGAAATTCATTACAAAACAATTTTATAGAAATAAATATAAACCCAGTCGTCATTACAGAACTCCTCATGCTTTGGAAAAAAATCTTAATAGCTATGGGCATGGCAAACCTAGTAAGTGTAACAGATATTGCACAGCAGGAAGAATGCTGGGCTTATACCTAGCTAGAAAGCCCTGAGTTCAGGGGCGCCTGGGTGGCACAGCAGTTAGCGTCTGCCTTCGGCTCAGGGCGTGATCCCGGCGTTATGGGATCGAGCCCCACATCGGGCTCCTCTGCTAGGAGCCTGCTTCTTCCTCTCCCACTCCCCCTGCTTGTGTTCCCTCTCTCGCTGGCTGTCTCTATCTCTGTCGAATAAATAAATAAAATCTTTAAAAAAAAAAAAAAAGAAAGAAAGCCCTGAGTTCAAATATCAGCTCCATCACTTACAGGCCAGTGGGGCTGGGAGACGCCGAGTACCATGGCCTTCATCTGTAACAGACATTAGTTGCATTGCACAATGATAAAGAATCAAAAGAGACAGAATACATGAAAGTGCATTATCAGTGCTCAATAAATAGTAGTTTCCTTTCCTTTACTCTTGCACTAAGATTTTTTCATTCTGGTTTTGACTTCTGGAGTGTCAACCCGAAATTCAAAGCCAAGTCAATTTCTGATAGGTTTCCTACCTTGTGATTTAAAACGCACACACACACACATTCTCAAGCAGAAAGTCTCTGCTTTAAGTTTGTAATAAAACCTGATGTCAAACATGTTTAACCTATTTTGTATTTCACTGAAGTGCTCACAGATAGCTCTCCCCTACAGATTTAAGGCATTTCTTTTCTTACATTCCCACAGTTAATATTTGTTTACCTTTATATTTGCAGACTCCTCATTGGGGAGTGAGTCACAGTTTTTAACTCTGCTGCTGGAAAGGTCATCCCTCGTGTTTCTGCAAAAGTAGTATACTGATACAATTCTTGATTATGCTTGCCAAATGTAATGAGCTTAGAGTTATTTAAAAAAAAAAAAAAAAGCTGTCTTACCAGTAGTGGAGAAGACACTTTTCTTCACATGGATATTACAGGCATTCTTCCTTGCAACAGACTCAGGAGCCCTTCCCACAGTTTCTTATATCTTACTTCTCAAAGTCTGTCTGGGCTTAGCTCACCCTTAAAGAGGGTCCATTCAAGCCATTTATAGTGTTTACATAAACTGGGGAATCATTTCTCTTCTTTCAAATACTTCCCTGTTTGTCACTTGTCCTTCCACTTTTCCTGATCTTATATAGTTTCAAAATGCCATATGCTACAAGATTCTATAATAGTGTTTTTTTTTTTTTAAGATTTTATTTATTTATTCGACAGAGATAGAGACAGCCAGCGAGAGAGGGAACACAAGCAGGGGGAGTGAGAGAGGAAGAGCAGGCTCCTAGCGGAGGAGCCTGATGTGGGGCTCGATCCCGTAACGCCGGGATCACGCCCTGAGCCAAAGGCAGACGCTTAACCGCTGTGCCACCCAGGCGCCCCTATAATAGTGTTTTAGATGCTTGAGGAAAGGAATGTAAATCTAGAACAGAAAACCAAGAATGAGAGGGGACACTGATCTGTTGATTTCCTAACTTGTGAGCCAGTCCAACCACAGTGTTATTCAGCATTTCTCTGGAGGCTGTGCAGGTAGGACAAAGAGGACCTGTTTCTAAGTAACGAAATTAAAACAGTCAAAGGAAACAAATAGTCTTATTTGGAAATGAAACAAAATAATTACAGATTGTCATGTTGGGGAAGGTATGCTGAAGAAGGTGGAAGGTGGAATGTGATTTTAAAGGCAGGATTTGGACAAGAAAGAGGAAGAGGAATTAAATCTTAGACAAAGTACAGGAGGCAAGGGTTTGGAGGCTGGCTACACACATCCGTTTTCAGCTCCCTGACATTCCAGGTCTTTGCTCTTTTAAAATGACCTCACCACGAGCCTGAGTCTATCTGATATATCTTTTCCCTGTTCATCTTTTCTCTTTGCCTCTTGTCTAAAACCAAGTAGGGTTACTCATCCTTTCAAGGACAGCCTCTTCACCCACGTGCAGGATTAAACCACTCCCTTTTTCCTCTAGCTTAGTGGTTTTCAAATTTGAGCTTGCATCAGAATGCTCAGTAGGTTTGTTCAAACACAGATTTCAGGCTTCAACCCCAGAGTTTCTGATTCAGTAGGTCTGGGGTGGAGGCCGCAAATCTGCATTTCTACCAAATTTCCAAGTGGTGCTGATGCTGCTGGTCTGGGGACCATACTTTGAGAAGCACCACTCGAGGCCTTGCTCCATCAAATCTGCCCCCACCCCACCGCCCTCGCTTCACATATTACTTGGTTCTTCTTCCTTGGCTGTGTTGGAACGCCCGCCAACAAGCTCCCCTCTATCCCCAACTCTGCTTCTCCTTGATACACATACCACTTGGCTCTTTGCCTTCACCATCAATGCTCTGGCAGGAGTCTATTCTCATTGATTCACCTGCCCTTGCAATCTAACCTTTCTCACGACAGACATGAGCACTGCTCCGCAATTTGCTAGACCTTCAGTGAACTGCAGTAGCTAACACTGCTGGTCCCCCGTCCTTGAATTCTCTCCTGGGCTTGCTTTCGTCAAGGAGTGGTTTTATACCATACCACCCTGCATCAGCCTTCCTGTCTCCAGCTCCTTCTCTGTATCCCTGACTGGCCCCTAGTACTCTGCCCCCCAAACGGGTATTTTCTAAGATTCTCTCCTTAGCCTCTCCTTTACGTTCCAGTTTCCATAGTTCTGCTCTACTCTCTCCATGTTGATCTCCAAATCTTCTAGCACATTTCCTGAGATTTGACCTTTCCTTCTTAACCGCCTGCTAGTTACTGTCACATACAGAACGCACGTTTATGTTCCACAACCACGTGAATGTAGCATGTCCCAAACTGCTCTCTTACTCCTCCTCTTTTCTTTAGTGTCCACAGACAGTCAGTTCTCCAGAATGGCCTCCATATTAGCTCACTGATTTCTGCTCTCATTCAGGCCTGGATACCACTTTTCTTTTCTCTGGAACCACTGAGATAGCTTTCAAAACAAGCAAAAAAACCCAACCCCTTTTATTGTACACTAAAGCACTGCCAACAGAAAACTACATGAAGCAAATATATGCCTTAATTCTGAGGCAAATACCTTTGTAACCACAACCCAGATCAAGAAAAAGACTGCCTGATACTTCAGAAGTCCCTTTACGGGTTCTGTCCCATTCACCTCCCCCTGTCCACCTCAATGCAATGACTTCCGTTTAAGTGGTCTGTTGGCCTCATCACACCAGAGAACTAAATTTGCCTGGATACATGTTTTCTTTTCCTTTCCCTTTCTTTTCTTCTTCTTCTTCTTTCTTTTTTTTTTTTTTTTTAAGATTTTATTTATTTATTTGAGAGAGAGCGAGAGAGCACAAGCAGGAGGAGGGGCAGAAGGAGAGGGAGAAGCAGACTCCCCGCTGAGCAGGGAGCCCAGCACAGGGCTTGATTCCAGGACCCTGAGATCACAACCTGAATGCAAGGCAGACTGACTGAGCCAATCTTGCCCCAGGACACATCTTTTCTACCTCCATGCCTTTAATGATTTCCTCCCTGCTTTTCATACCTACAGTGCCCTCTTCAACTGCTCTTCTTCTCTTGCCTTTCAGGTGCTAAATCTCATCTCAAGGACCACCTCCTTCACGCTTTCTCAGATCCCTCTGCCTTGGATTGGCTGATCTTCTCCTTATACTTACATAGCAAGATTAACCCAACTAGAGCAGATGCTGTCTTGTCATGGTAGTTGGGCAAGTATCTGTCTCTCATTTGGACCTCTTGAGCTTCCTAAGGCAGAAACCTCACCTTGCTCATATTTGTAACCTTTAAAGAGCTCACCATAGTGCTTTACATGGAGCAGACTCTACATTTTATTACCTTGGGTCGAATGATACAAGTTGGACTAGAATAACAGCTAATTTAATGAAATATTTTAGGTAAAAATGTTATTCACTAACAGACTTAATTAAAGAAGAGTGTATGGGGCACCTGGGTAGCTCAGTTGGTTAAACATCAGACTCCTGATCTCAGCTCAGGTCTTGATCTCAGGGTCATCATTTCAAGCCCTGCCTTGGGCTCCACACTGGCCATGGAGCCTACTGAAAAAAGTCCAAAAAACAAGCAATGCTATGAAAGATAAAAAGATAAAAGAGATCCAAGTGTTATTTCTGGATCTCCATTTTTCTCAACTAGTGTGCAATTGTTTCTCAACTGGAGTAGTAGTGCCATTTGGGACAGGACAATTCTGAATTGTAGTGGACTGTCCCTGGCACTGTAGGATGTTTACCATCTCTGCTCCCTCCAGTACTAGTAATAACACTTACTCATTGTGATAAGCAAACAGAAATGTCCCCCATAATTACAAACAGGTGCAGAGGTGGGCACACAGTCCACTTCTGGTTGGGAATCACCAGTGGATTATCTCAAAGGCCTCTTCCACCTCTGATGTGTGCTCCTTGTTGAATCCCAACAACTAAAAGTTGTGATGCAGACAAGAAACTACTCCCTTCTCTGTATAACTTTCCCCCTCCTACTGCCATGCACATCTTCATTAAGATGACACCATAGAAATTCAGAGTCTGGGGCGCCTGGGTGGCTCGGTTGGTTGTGTTCGACTCTTGATCTCAGCTCAGGTCATGATCGCAGGGTTGTGAGTTCAAGCCCCGTGTGGGGCTCGAGGCTGGGTGTAGAGCCTACTTGAAGAGAAAAGAAAAAAGAAAAGGAAAGGAAAGGATGCTTTCAGCTGGTATGCTACACTGAACAGCAGTCTAAGGGTAAAAGGAGTTTATCAAAGGTCATCTGTGATCCAGATATATTAGAATCACCTTGGAAGATTGTTAAAATGTGAGATTCATGAACCTCAAGCCTAAGGAGTCTAATTCAGTAAGGAACTTTTGTTTTTAAAATAAGCACCCCAGGTAATTCCTACGAAAATGGGTCAGGGACCACTTGAGAAACATGCTCCAGAAGATCTTTACCAGTATGGCTTAGGATTTAGAATACTTTTAGCTATAGGTCTAGACTTCTAGTTCCATGTGCCAAATGTCTATTTTCAAATGACGGATTTTAAAGAGGTGCCACTTCAGGGAAGCAACAGTGGCCCTAAAAACGGAATTAATTAAGAGCACTCCCCGCTATATAAGGAACTTATACAACTCAACACACAATTAATAATAATAATAATCCCATTGAAAAATGGGCAGAGGACCTGTCCAAAGAAGACTGTGTACAGACTGCCAACAGACTCATGAGAAGATGCTCAGCATTACTCATCATCAGGGAAATGCAAAGCAAAACCGCAATGAGATATCACTTTATTATACCTGTCACAATGCTAGAATCAAAAAGACAACAAATAACAAGTGTTGGCAAGGATGCAGATAAAAGGAAATCATGTGCACTATTGGTGGGAATGTAAGTTGATGCAGCCACTTTGGGAAACAGTATCAAGGTTCCTCAAAAAATTAAAACTAGAAATACCCTGTGATCCAATAATTCCACTACTGGGTATTTAGTCAAAGAAAACAAAAACACTAATTTGAAAAGGTATATGCATGCCTATGTTTATGCAGCATTATTTGCAATAGCCAAGCTATGGAAGCAACCCAAGGGTCCATCAGTAGATGAATGGGTAAAGAAGATGTGGTATGTGTGCTATGGAATACTACTCAGCCATAAAAAAAAGCATGGCATCTTGCCATTTGTGAAACATGGATGGATCCAGAGGGTATTATGCTAAGTGAAATCAGCCAGATAAGGACAAACACCATATGATTTCACTTACACATAGAATCTAAAAGACAAAATAAATGAATAAACAGACAAAAAGCAGAAACAGACCCGTAGATACAGAGAACAAACATCATTGCCAGAGTGGAGAAAGGTGAGGGGGTGGGCAAAATGGGTGAAGGGGCATGGAAGATACAGGCTTCTAGCTTTCAGGAAGAACAAACACAGGGAAATAGTCAATGGTACTATAATACTGTGTGGTGACAGACGGTAGCTACACTTGTGGTGAGTACGGCGTAATATAGAGACTTGTGGAATCACGATGCTGTGCACCTAAAACTAATATAACATCTTGTGTCAACTACACTTCAATTAAAAACAAAAAAGCAAACAAAAAAACCCACTTCCCACCGGATCACTAAGGGAAGGAAGCAACATCCCAGATTAACCAAAGCAGGATTTCATTTATATAAATTCCTTGAAACAGATGACCTGACCAACTTCATTGATTTTTTATCCTCAAGTGAAACTAATTTACATTTCCAGATTATAAGTAAGGGTTGGAGGGAGGTGAGCAGGAAGTAATGTTAGGTCTCAATGAAATTTTTACCTCAGAGGATCTACAAGATTGATTAACTACAGACAACTGAGAATTGACATCAAGTCCGGTTCTGTCCTTTCTTTGTAAATACATGACATCTACAAAATAAACAAGAGAATAAGGTGGATGGAACTGGCTTTAATGAGTGAAAACTGGGACAACTTTAAGGCAATGAAACACTACAGCATTTAATGGGAAACTCTCAGAGAGAACCCTAGTTCAGTGGTTCTCAAGCAAGGTCTCCAGACCAGCAACAGCAGGGACACCTGGGAACTTGCCAGAAATCTGAACTCTTGGGCCCTACTTCAGTCTCTCTGGGGATAGGGTCCAATAATCTGTGTCATAACAAGTTCTATAGATGATTCTGATACTAAAGTTTGAGAACTATGGCTCCAGCTTATTATATATTTCTGGACTGACTTTAAACTGATCTCACTCTCTGGATCTGTGTTTTTGTCTGTATTTTATCTGAAATAAACTTATTTCAGAGTCTAAAAGGAAGATGGATTTGCTGAACATTTGGACCCCCTAAGCTGGTGGTCAGTATATTCGATACCGGTTAAGGAAGACTTGTAAAGGGTTTTAAGATCTTGGAATGAAAGGTACTAATTATATTTCCCATTTCAAATATCTCTGATTCTATAATTATGACAGTTGATTAACTTACATGGGAGTAAAACAAAGTGATGATAAAAATTTAGAATTAGCTTTAATTTCATATCAAATTTCAACTATGAGCCATTAAATGTGAAATCACAAAACTAATTATTATATTTTCATGCTTTCATTCATTTTTCTTTTTTGTTCATTTTCAAACTTATGACCTTTCAATCACAGTGCATTTTAATATAAGGATTTCACTATTTGTTGCCAACTTCAAATTATAACTTCCAGAATAATGGGGTAAAAATCACTCTAATCTAGCATTATGGTAGCAACTTGGGGTGACCAAGATTAGATGGCTCAAAAGATAAGAAAGGTTACCAAATTCTTTTAAGAAGCCAATATACCAATGATTTTAAACTCTAATAAAGACAGTGCAATAAAACTGTGGACCAATTTTACTGATGAATATCAATGCAAAAAGCCCAGAAAACATCATACACTGCTGATGGGAATGTAAAATGGTTCAGCCAACTTGGCAAACAGTCTGGCAATTCCTCAGAAAGATAAACGTAGAGTTACTATATGGCTATATACACCCAAGAGAAATGAAACTTGTCATAAGAACTTGTACACAAATGTTCATAGCATCACTACTCATAATTGCCAGAAAGTGGAAACAACCCAATTGTCTATAATGAATGGATGAATAAAATGTGGTCTATCCATCCTCCAAAAAACTACTAGAACGGATGAATGAATTCAGCAAGTTTGCAGGATACAAAATCAATATACAGAAATTTGTGGCATTTCTATACACCAATAATGAAACAGCAGAAAGAGAAATTAAGAAAACAATCTCACTTACAATTGCACCAAAACTAATAAAATACCTAGGGATAAACTTAACCAAGGAGGTGATAGACCTGTACTCTGAAAACTATAAAACACTAATGAAAGAAGTTGAAGACAACACAAACAAATGGAAAGACAGTCCATGCTCATGGATTGGAAGAATAAATATTGTTAAAATGTCTACACTACCCAAAGCAATCTGTAGATTCAATGCAATCCCTATTAAAATTCCAACTGCATTTTTCACAGAAATGGAACAAACAATTCTAAAATTTGTATGGGACCACAAAAGACCCCGAAGAGCCGAAGCAATCTTGAAAAAGAAAAGCAAAGCTGGAGGCATCACAATTTTGGACTTCAAGTTATAGTACAAAGCTGTAGTAATCAAAATAGTATGGTAATAAATAGACACTAGATCAACAGAACAGAATAGAAAGCCCAGAAATAAATTCACAATTATATGGCCAATTAATCTTTGACAAAGGAGGGAAGAATATGTGATGGGAAAAGTCTCCTCAACAAATGGGGCTGGGAAAACTGAACAGCTACATGCAAAAGAAAGAGGCTGGACCACTTTCTTATATCATACAGAAAAGTAAACTCAAAATGGATTAAGAACCTAAATGTAAGACCTGAAACCATAAAAATCCTGGAAGAGAGCACAGGCAGTAATTTCTCTGACATTGGGCATAACAACATCTTTCTATATGTTTTCTGAGGCAAGGGAAACAAAAGCAAAAATAAACTATTGGGACTACATCGAAATTTAAAAAGCTTTGGCACAGCAAAGGAAACAGCCAACAAAGCTAAAAGACAACCTACTGAATGGAAGAATATATTCACAAATGACATCTGATAAAGGGTTAGTATCCAAGGTATATAAAGAATTTATATAACTCAACACCAAAAAAAAAAAAAAAAAACCGTAAAAAACAAAAAACCAAAACCAAAACAGCCCCCAGAAACCACAAATAAAAAAGTGGGCAGAAGACATGAACAGCATTTCTCCAAAGAAGATCTATAGATGGCCAACAGACACAAGAAAAGATGTTCAACATCACTCACCATCAGGGAAATGTAAATCAAACCCACATCGATTTATCACCTCACACCCGTCAGAATGGCTCAAATCAAAAGCTCAAGAAACAACAAGTGTTAGCAAGGATGTGGAGAAGAAGGAACCCTCATGCACTGTTGGTGGGAATGCAAACTGGTGCAGCCACTGTGGAAAACAGTATGGAGGTTCCTCAAAAGTTTAAATACAGAACTACCCTATGATCCAGTAATTACACTAGTGGGTATTTATCCAAAGATTATGAAAATACTAATTCAAAGGGATATATACCTGTATATTTATTGCAGCATTATTTACAATAGCCAAATTATGGAAGCAGCCTAAATGTCTATCAACAGATGAATGGATAAAAAAATGTAGTATATACATATATACCATGGAATATTATTCAGCCATAAAAAGAATGAAATCTTGCCATTTGCAACAACTTAGCATAGAGTATAATGCTAAGTGAAATAAGCCAGAGAGAGAAAGACAAATACCGTATCATTTCACTTATATATGGAATTTGTGAAACAAAACAAATGAACAAAGAAAAAAAAAGAGACAAACCAAAACACAGACTCTCAACTACAGAGAACAAACAGATGGTTACCAGAGGGGAGGTGGGTTGGGGGATGGATGAAACAGGGGAAGGGGACTAAGTGTATGCTTATCTTGATGAGTACTGAGTCATGTATGGAATTGTTAAATTGCTGTATCATACACCTGAAACTAATACAACACTGTATGTTAACAACGCTGGAATTAAAATAAAATAAACGTATTCTATCCATACAGTGGAATATTATTCAGCCATAAAAAGAATGACATCCTGATACATGCTAAAACATGGATGAACCCCAAAACATTATGTTAAGTTAAAGAAACCAGATACGAAGGACCACATATTGTATGATTCCATTTGTGTGAAATGTCCAGAAAAAGCAAAGCCATAGAGCCAGAAAGTAGATCAGTGGCTCCCTGATGCTAGGAAGGAGAAAGGGGGTAGGGGCAATGGGCAGTGGCTGCTAATAGGTCACTTTGTTCGGGGGTGATGAAAATGTTCTAAAATTGATCATGAGGGTTGCACAACTCTGTGACTATCCTAAAACCCATTAAATTGTACATTATTAAGTGGGTGAATTATATGGTACGTGAATTATATCTCAATAAACTTGTTATAAAAATAATTGCAGATAACATGCTAGAATACAACAGCATGTTAAGAGATGAATTAAGACACCATGACCAAGTGACTAGAAACACAGAGATGCTTTAATATTAAGAAACCTGTTAATATGAGTTGTCATAGGTATAGGTGAAGTCAGAAAAACAATTTGTATCAGCTCCATTCATGCTAAAAAGGCATCTGCTGAAGTTCCATATTTATTTGTAATAAAATCTCTTAAAAACAAGAAGATCAATAAAAACTTATTTAACAAGATAAAAAAAAATCCTATACATTTCCACTCAAATGCTACTGCATATCTAATGGTGAAATATTAGAGGAGTCCCAACAAAGTCAGGCTCTAAAATGCCTATCATTTAATATCATCTTGGAATTTTTTATTCAATAAAATTATACAAGAGATACAAAAGAAGATGTATAGGAATTGGAAAGAGTAGAAATCATCACCATTTGCAGATGGTGGGATTGTTTATTCGGAAAACTCAAGAGAATAAACTGACAAACTAGCAGAAATAATAACTCATGGAGGTGACTGAACATTTACTGTAGAAAACCCAATAGCTTTCTTTATATACATAACAACCAGTTAGAAAATATAATGAAAGAGAAGATCTCATTTATAAGAGAAACAAAACTAGTTTCTGAAAATAAACTTAACAAGAGAAATGAAGAAAGATTTCAAATGCTAATGAATCATCTAGAAAAACTTTAATAAAAAGGAAACGCCCTGCTCTTGAATAGGAAGACTCAGTCATCAAGATGTCAAGGCTTAGTAAATTGTATTTCTTTCAATCACAATGAAAATACCAGTATAGTAAAAATACCAACATAATTTTAGAAAATTCTAAAAGAATAATGACAAGGGACTAGTCTTAACAGATAGAAAAATATATTACACAGTTGTAGTAATTTACACTTTGGTCGAGTCATATGAATACACACAGTTCGCTTCTGAAAATTTGTTCCGTAGAGATACTTGCTAATGTGTCGTCTTTGCACAGCTGCGTTCACTGCAGCATTATCTGTAATGGCAAAACACTGAAAACAGACTATTACTAAAGTGAAAAATTATTTTTTAGCCGTGGATTATGATACGGTCATGCTCTAAAAATAATTTTTAAGATTGCCCCTTGTCCATTTTAAAGTGAAGAAACCTTTTGAAAATGAAGACCTTTTTATTTGATAGGTAACGTTGGTGATACAAATTTCTAGGAAGGAGCAATTTTTCTCTTAAGCCTGGAAAGCATTTCCACAGAGGATGCAGTAGTCTGACCTGCACACCTGGCTATCCATATAGAACTTGGCCGAATTTGGGTGGTGAGATTTCGATCTTGGTGAAGAGCAGGGAAGCGCATGTCCAAAGAGTTAACACAGTGTTATTCCAGAATAAAAGGCCTTAATTTTTAATTTGCTGCAGTTTAAGAGGATGCCTTAAAAATACAATGTCCCCAAATGTTAAAATCTGGCTCATTTTAATACAAGAAGGAGAACTCCAAGAAAATATCAGAAACTGGATAACATGCCTGTGGGAGCTGGGTCCTTCAGTGCAGAACACTAAATTGTAGGGGACATGGGCCCTTCTTTATATTTGTCAGGCAAATAAAAATGTTCGTCATAGAAAGCACACATAGTCATTGCATGTCCCCATATTCAAGATAGCAACGGAAGGAAAAGGGTCTGTGACATCTCTAGAATTCTCAGCAGTTCTCAAGATTCTGTTGCCATAATTGCAGCAAAACCCACTAACAGGCATAGTTTATCAGAAAATTTCTCAAAGAGAGCCCTCAGCCTCCTTATCTTGGTTACCTTCTTCTAACCTTCCTCTTCAACTTGACAAAGGACAGATAAACACCTACTTACAATGTCAGTTTGTCTACAGACACGGCATGTGCATGCCTGAGAAGAAGTCTATCCTGAAATGAAAGTCGGCTACCTGACGTAGAAACTCATGTCTGAGTCTCTGGAGCTTGACTCTCTCCTGCTAAAAATTATTTGGTTCCATAAGCCTTACGATTCTTGTCTTTCAAAATGTGCTCCAACTACAAATCTTAAAACCTCTCCTCTAAGAGGGATAAAGTGTACTAATTGCTTCAGGGAATCCAAAAATGTATTAAGCAGAATCCTTGCCTTCAAGAAAATTCGCTCTCTCCCCTGCTAGAGTGTGAGGTCCAAGACGGCATGGACTTTCTCAGTCTTGTTCATCACTGCATCTCCGGCACCTAGAACAGCACTTGGTGCACAGAAAGCAATCAAAATATTTGTCAAGAAATGAATGAACCAATGGCCACGAACATGAAGACAACACGCTTTGAGCAGGAAGAGATTATGGCATATTGGACTGTGAGACCAGTCTAAGGCCAACAGAAACTAAAAGAATGACAAGATTAGGGCCGGAGAAGGCAGGAGAAATGATAATTAGGCCATTCTTAAAGGAAGGATTTAGGAGGACACGGAGGAGGGGAATAGGACTGGCTAAGGCCAGAGACGGGAAAGACCAGATGTGTCCAGAAAGCGCAGAGGCTCGGGTGGCCACAGGAGAGGGCCATGGGAGAAGGCGTATGTTGGGGTAGCAGAGGGAGCTAGAATGAATGAGCAGAGTGAAGGAAGTGAGGGCAGGCTGCAGAAGGCCTAGAAAAATCAGCAACTGGATCCCACTTGGTTGAGATTTACACTTTTAAAATCATTTTTCATACCCCTGGCTTAACCTTTCAAAGAAAATGAGTCTCTGAAAAGATATAAATCTTAAAAAGTAATAGGGCAATGGGGCCAATAGCCAGTCCTGGGGGCCCACATAAAGGTGAAATTTGGGTTATAAAGAAGTCTTCAATGTTATAATAAGTTCCATAGTTTACTAAAATTAATGGTTTATCAAAGAATAATAAAAGCCCCGGGCCTAAATTCACTAGCAATTTTCACACAAAGATAAACTCTTTTCTTAGGCAGGAACTTACTTTTAATATCACAGCAGGGTATATTTGATAGATTTTTTTTTTAAAAAATATTGTAACTGTTAACTAATATTAACCAGAGAATGACGCCATTCACTAATTCCGGAACACCTAGAAACATGTAGACGTCAAAAGCTCCGAATGCTTCTTTATTAGACAGTCACAGGTTTGAAGACAGCTTCAGATAAACCTAACAATTGAGAAGCCGTAAATATCCTTGCTCTTTCAACCACTCTCCAGCTATATTTAGCAGCACGATTTCCTTTGTTCACAAGTTAACTCTCGATAACTCCCTATTTGTGTTCCCCAAGGCAGAATACCTTGGACCTATTAGGTAAATGAATGGATGGCTGTTTGGATGGACAAACAGATGAACATCCATCTATGACTGTATTAAGATCCGTGAGACGAAATGGATATAATGCTTCGTCTCTGTGCGTCCTAGATCTTTCTTGGCCAGGGCTAATGCTTGCAGGCCTCCACAAACATGTCTGTCATGCCAAGCAACAATTAGATTAGGACTAAAATGGAAGAAAGGGAGTAAGAAAGTTTGTTATTGAAGGAGGAGCGTTTTTCTAGGCAAGGGTGGTGGTGAGGAGGGGAGCAGGGGTGGGCTCACCGTGGAGGGGCTGAAGCTTATGTGTGCAGGTCCCTCACTTGCACAGCCTCCTTCCAAGGCCCACCAGGAGTCCTAGTCACGTGTTGATGTGGTCAGATGCTTCCGGAGAATTTACTAAAGCAAGGTATAATCGAATCCATTCTCCTCATGAGGGCCTTCAACCTAAGTTTCAGGCCCCACACTGCTGGGTCAGCCCTGGCTGAGAGGCAGGAGGAGTGCGGGTCCTCGCTGAGCGAGCACACTGTCCGAGCAGTGGGAACGGGCGCTTGGGGGGCCATTCACATTTGCGGGTGGTTTCTCATGTTTAAAAACCACCATTTCCTAAGCCCGGAGTTCTCAATACCATGATATTCCTTTCTGCTACTACGTCGTCTTTGCACATGAAGTCACAGGAGACATTCAGTTGTTCCAAACTTCATGTCAAGCTTTGAAGTGCTTTTTAATAGCGGAAATATTTGGCTCACGGGTGGACTTTGTAGCTATGGTAAATACTTCTCAGTTATCTGTCGCTACTGTTATTCCACACCTCCAATTTGGAGGAGAAATTCTGCATATGCATTGAGGCACTAAAAAAGAATAGTGAACTATATCTTAGCTCTTTTGTGAACAGTTTCCTTTTATTTCTTCTTGCATGGAACTAATGTGCTCATTGTATTGTACTGGTTATGGGTGGGAAAGCAGAAAAGAGAAGGGAAATGCTGATTATTACATCACTGGTTGGCAGTTCCTTTTAGCTTCTGGAAGGTTAAGTGGTCAAGTAGCTTCTTAATATGACATCAAGGCATTTTAAGGACTGACTCATCCCCCCGGTTTTCTGGCAAAGTGCTTCAGTAGACTTTGGACAAAATGCTTACAGTGGCTAAAAGAGAAAAAACTGACCACAATTAATATGAGATAATGACCAAAAAAAACCAAAAACAAAACAAAAAACAAAACAAAACAAAACCCTCCTTTTGGAGGTTCCTGAATGACTATCAACACGGAGACTGTATGTCCACGGACATACTAGAACAATATATTTAGGGCATTTCTGAGAACAGACAGAGACAAAGGCCATTGTGGATATATCCTGTATTGAATAATGACATTTTGCTTCTTTCTGTAACTTAATTATTTTATGAAGAGATGACAGAAAATACTGTTGTACTCCAGAAGTTAAACACTTGACATTTTTTATTCCTCAAAATGGAACACTTTCAAAATCTAGATATGTTTATTAATTAGTGATTATTAACACCCAGTAAACAACATTATGTCTTGTAAAAACACAATCTCTCTTCACAGCATGATGCTGAATCTATTATTCCCTGATTCCATATGCTGAAATACACTCAAATGGTCACAAATGACCTTAAGCACTAAATAAATGTAAATGAGGACAACATAGAAAATGTGCTTTTGACTGATAACTAAAAGACCAGTTTGAAAATCACGTCCCAAAATGAAGTCCTCCCCAGAAGTCTATGGCAGTCCTCACTGCGGCATAAAGGCTGCCCTAAGAATGGAGAAGACCCAGGTAGCGGATTGTTCTTTCCCCTGACCCTCCCGAGGCTTTCTGGGAAACAGAACTGGTTTGTTATTAAATGAGAAACACAGGGCATCCCGCCCCCTGTGCCACCAGCTTACAATAACATTCTACAGCAGGATTTAAAAACATATGGACACTTCCTTACCTTCACCAGCTGACATCAGAGAAAAATAATTATAGCTATTCCACGGCTTCAACCCGATAGGTTGACCACTGGAGATTTTTTAAGCATTGCTGCTGTTCACTCATCTTTTTTTTTTTTACCCCCAAACTGGGTAGTTGGGGTGGGAGAGCATCCTCAACACAGAATAAACTCAAAATATCAAAGGATGACAGATGAGCGGTCAAAAATAAATTAATCAGATAAAAATTAGATTGTTCTATGTCTGGGGTTCAACATCTAAGTGAAAAATGAACCAATACAGATATTTCATGTGAAAAGTACTAAATGATTACTCGCTCTTCCAGGTTCTATCATCAGAGCAAAAGAAAACATAGCATCACAGAAAACACCGTTGTTTTGGTTGAGGGTAAAGCATCTCTCCAAGTCTGAATAAGAATGAACAGAACCTGAAAGGGAACGGATACCTAGACTACTTTAAAATCATGAACAGAGCAGGGTTTCTCAATCTTGGCACTACTGACATTTGGGGCCAGATAGGTCTTCGTCGTGGGCATTATCTTGTGCATTGTAGGATGGCGAACAGCCTCCCGGGCCTCTGTCTACTAGATGCCACTAGCAATCCTCTTCCCCAAGTCAGGACAAGGAAAGAGTCCCCAGGGGCAAGACTGTCCCAAAGTTGAGAACCAGAGGAATACAGCCTTCATAAGAAGGTCCCAGGAAGGCTTCTCCCAGCCTCAGACCGTATACTCTCAATCCTGAAATCATTCCCAACCCAGGGTTCAACATACTTTAGTTTTCTTCATTAGCTGAAGATAATGAAAATGCCTGCCTGCCTCCTTACGGGTTCTTCTGAGCATTAAATAAGACATTTTCAAAGTGCTTAGAACAGGGCCTGACCCACAGTAGGTGCTCAGTAAATGTTAGCTATTATTATTTTTTATTATCATCCACAGAGAAAACCAGAATGTTTTAATAAAGAAAAGTATCTTACCAGCTTGATATTTTCCGAGTTTTAAATGCACCAGCCTTCTGATTCCTTGTGATGATGTCTCCCACGTCTACAGGACACAGTTAAGAAAGCTTCCGCAGTGACTGTCGACTGACCCCCCCCCCTCAGAAAGTCCACAAACAGTGATCTTACTGTACGTGGGATCAGCACAGTGAAGAGAAGAGTTGTAGGGTGTGAGGCAAGAGAAGAAGGGTCTAGCCTGGCCTCTACCACCAAATGTTGACTTACTTGCCTCAGGCAAGCTCTTTTAATTCCCTGGGCTGCAGATTGGTCACCTGTCAAATGTACATTCAGGGAGCACGCTTGCAAGGCCCAGGGTTACGGCGCTGGGGGGTGTAGATGACTACTGCGTGGGTGCCGTGCCCCGACCTGCTTAAAAGAGCAACAAGCCCAAAGGCAAGTCTCTTTCAGTCAGTGGGGAAAGGACCTGTACCAAGAAAAGCTGTATTTCTGGAAGAGATGTTTGAGGAGCTGGTCCTTTACATCACACAGCGCCATCTTGATGCAGGTGTGCGGGAAAAATCATGTCAGGTTCCAACAGTGGGCAAAGCTAGACTTGAGATCAACCCGTTTTGCTTCAACTTCTGGATGCTAAATCTTACAACTGTTCTTGTTTCTCTTCTTGCTCTGGTCCTTGCACAACCCAGAGCCAAACGGATGACCTAACTCTATCAACCACCAGAGCTCTCACGGCATATACTTTCTGAAGTGACCTCTCATCCCGGCTTCATCACATTATCCTGGCTTTCTGATTTCAATTGCCCTCACTTTCTCATTTATTTTATACGGCATATTCTATGTGTCACTGTAAAAAGCTGCAAAGTCCCTCTTCCGGAGGTTTAAATAAACAAGAAATAAAATAATTCCAGTGAAGGCTGCAAAGCTGAACTAAATTGGGCCCATGGGGAGGACACCAAGGAGACAAGCGATGTTCCCCTATTGCTCAGAAAAACAGATTTCCTGAATGCTCGGAGCAAGCATTGGCCAAGATCTCCCTGCAAGAACAGAGCCACAGGACTTTTTAACCCAAATCTCTGCTTGAAACATCAGGCACACCCATTTCTTCTCTGAGTGAATAAGCAGGTACTGTGATAGCTTTCTCCCCCCCAGGAGTGGGTAGGAAAAATCAATTAGGTCTCCTAATGAAGGGCTTTGTGGAGGTTTACAAAAGTGCTATAATGCAGACTTCTTTTTTTTTTTCTGGGTGAACTTTCCTGTATGCAAATTAAATACCGTTAAATTACATTCATTAAAAAAATAAAAGAGACTAATTTGCCTACTTGTTTTGATTAACTAAAATGACACATCGGCCTACAGTTCTGTCTATTTCAGGAAGAAAGTATTTCAGGAGAGTCTTCTAAATGAAATGTCTTGTAGAAAAGGACAGCTGACATCTTTATTCTGAGAAGAACAAAATGAGTGAGGAGTCAACTGACAACTGTTTTCGGTTGCGCCCCCCCCCCCCCCCCACACCCTACTCCGTGTTTCTATGACATCCAACCACACGCGGCAATATGCCCGGTACACCTGTAGCGTCTTGTGAGTACATGACTAATCTATCAAGGAAAACATATTATTTTGTTAGTGGAGGTAATACTTTTTATAAAATAGTCACAGGGAAGTTAAATTATATAACTCGGAAAACCTATTACTAATTTTTAGTAAACATCTTAACGCTATATGCTTTTATACAATTCATAAACCCGTGCTCCAGGTGGTCAGGTTGAAGAAAGTGCACGTACTTATATTCTAGAAGTGCTTTTTTTTTTTAATGAAAAAATTCACAGCAGTATTTAGGCTGCTTTATTTTTAGAGCTGGGAAGGAAATATATTTTACAGTTTAGGGGGTGTTTTTATATTAAAACAAGTACAAAGAGAAAAAGAAATGGCAGGAGCGTATTAAAATATCTTAAGAGATGTATTCTGATATTCTGCTCCCCCACCCTTCACTTTAGGTCAGATTTGGGGATGGGTCCTCTGGCTGGCACTGTGTCTAATAATAAATTTTGTCATTTTTCTGTGTCACTGCAGAGTGATAAAGGACATCCAATCAAATCAAGTCAAAACGTCCAGGATGGTGTTCAACAGGGTAGACCAAATCACGTTCCCTGTACTGTACGCATCTTCTGGAAGTCTTCAGTGGGAGGTGCTGGGTGCAAAGAAAGCTTTCATGTGGTTTCTGATTAACTGGACATAGAACAATCACCTCCAGTCTCCTTGCCTGGGCTTTCAGAGCTACAGGATCTGTCTAGAAGAAACCAGGTTTCTACATCCAGGTTTTCTTCCCCAAAAAGCATAGCTCAGGAGTGGGGCTCCCTTTTAATTTTGGTTCAGTTGAGTTTTATTCTTAAAACATACATTCTTATATAATAACAAGCTATTTAAACAAGTAACTTTAACGTTATATCTCTAAATATAATTAATTACATATAAAATATTATTTAAAATATTAAATTAGTGATCATGATTGTTACATTTATCAGTAGTCACATCTACATTTTGGGACTTGGCGTTGTTCTTCAGCAAGAAAGTTAGTTTTAAAATAATAATATTGTGACTCACAAAGGCTTACTTTCTCAGTGTATGTTACCTCTGTTTTCACTGGGCCATCCAAGGTGAGGGTAGAAAATCATGAAATTATAATATAAATCCTGTTCATTTTGATCTCTAACGGTTTTTAAAAATGCTGGAGGTGGCAATATTTGCCAATTTAAAGGCTGCAAAATATTCTTAAATGTGCTTGTAATCAAAGGATTTGAGAGGATGACGGGACGGTGCTTGGAACTCTGTTAGCAACGTCAACTGTTACGTTTTTGGATGAGAGGCCTTTTCTTCCTGAGGGTCCTGAGGAAACTAACATGACACTCACCAAACCATTCTAGGTTTTGGTGAAACAGAATAGTTTAATGGGGGGAAATAAAAAAGCTTTGAAGTCAAATGAACCTGGCTGGCTTCTAAACTGATTCTGCTACTCAGCGGCTGTGTGAACTTGGGTAAATTAGCCTCTCTGAGGTCCGTCTCAAAAATGGGAATAATGATCCCTATTTTATAGGCTTAATGGAGTACCACATAGGATGAGCCTGACCATATAGGTGCCTAATTCATGTCAATTCATTATCTTTTTCAATAATTCAGGCAAAAGCTTCGGAGGAATGAGGAGGCTGGTGAGTAACTAAAATGAGGCTTGGCAGTCAAGCTTTATTTTCTCTCCCTGCTGCTCAGACCTAATTATGTGGACATTTATATGGTAGAATTTAGATAACTGGAAGGAATCAAAGAACTTCCCGCCTGTAGACTTTCGGTGTGTCTCACATGTATAAATGTGCTCCAGCCAAGGCATAGTCTATGTCCCACAAGAACAGGGACTTGGTTCGTCCTGTCCACTGCTGTCTTTGCACCTGAAATGGCAGGCAATTAATGGTGGCTGGATTAATTTTAATTAATTAGATTAATTTATTACTTAATTTAAATTGAATTTTCAAAGCTATTTATTGAGCTCCTACCCAATATGAGGCACATGGAGTCCATTAATGACTCGGTTAGCAAACAGAAGTGCAACTGCACAGACATGAGAGGAACACAGGACGATGGCCTCGCATTGCCAAGGTCTCCACCATCCCCAGGACAGGTTGCACAGTCTACAGGGAGCTTAATCTATTAGTTGCTCAAGTCAGAGATGCTGTTAATAAATAAGATAATGTTAAGCCAGGGCTATCTCCTTTAAAATGCACAGGAGATTTTACTAAGTTGGGGTGAATCCTAAGCTCGAGATCATGATCCAGACTGTGCATACTGTGGGAATAAGATGCTTGGATCGGGAGCACGAGGAATGGGTCACCAAGCACTGCCACACTCCGCGGATAACATGCTTGGTGCTTCCTAAGGATGGGTCAAGGCAGGGTGCTTGTGTTGGGAGAATTAGTGAGTGTACCAGAGAGGGCTGCTCACCTCGAGGTGGTGTGCTTCTATTCATTACGATCTGGAAGAGGCTCAGCATGAATAATAACTCAGTATACCATTTCTTCCCTCTGTTCTTATGTCATTGTCATCACCAGCTACCAACTTTAGGGAGTTATTATTATCTGTAGGAACTTGGAGATTTCTCCCTTTATTATACCAAAAGGGCTGTGTCAAAGAAAAGGGAACACGTTTCAAACTATCTTAGGTGAAGTTGAGAACCGGATGAACCAAATGATGCCATTTCTAATTCATCCTTTGTTCTCTTTGGGTAGAAATAAAATGGCATCTGTAAGGAGAGGGAGCTCTTGGGTAGGGGGGCTCTGGGTTAGACCCAGCAGTGCAGTTTAAGGACCAAGGAACCCTCAGGGACACATACCCACGGGTCTGAGAAAATATGTAGGCCTTACATCATATTCACTTACACCTCAAGTCTTAATCTCTTTTCAGATATCTCTGTTTAATAGATCTCAAATCAACATCTAGCTCTCCAGGGTCAAGGGAGAGAGCTCTGGAAGACATGGCCAATCCATCTGATACATCTTAGGGAAGATTATAAATAACCTCACGACTGGTTGATCGGCTTCTATGATATAAAGATTCAGAACTCATCCATTCTTACCTTACATATTTAAAAAATAGAAATAATTGAAGATAAAAAGGAAGTATCAAAAAATGCTATTTTTTTAAAAAAAAGGTAAAAATCAGAACCTTAGAAGCTTAAGAGGCCAGGAACCTAAGATTCAGTTGAAGTCATTAAATTCAGATGCTAAGAACAACAAAAATAATTTTTGAAATGATGAGAATAATGTACAGGCCAATACTCAGATGTGATGTGGGATTGCCAGGTCGATTTTCAATTACATTTCACTGATGTATTCATTTGTTTCTTAATGTGCTCATCTTGCCCATTAAGAATAATTAGCAGCTTTGCTTAGAGATTTTCTGGTTTCTGGCAATGTTTCTCCCCTTTTTTTTGTTGACATCCACTTTTACTTTTTAGAAGTAATTTTTGGATAATATCCTGCAACTGCTATATAATTTAGGCTTCCTAAAATTTTAAAGGAAAGATTTGTAAACAGTAATTTTTAAATGAATTTGTTTCAGTCTATATGCATCAACAGTATGTGAGTCAGTGAATTAGTTATTCTTACAGAAAGTGGGCACACAAATAGAAAAAAAAAATTTTCATTCATCTTAACCTCAGCACAACAGCTTATAACGAATGCCAATTGTAAGCTCTGTTAGCAAATCAAGAATAACATTAGTATTAAAAGCAGGAAAAACACATTGCCAAATTTTTAAGGCTTTAGGCATGCTTTTTTCTCTTAATTAAAAAAAAATTAGATCTAGTTACAAAAGAAAAAAGCCCACAAACGTGGAACAACTGCATGATAAAAACTGAACTCCATCAGGAAAGTCCTAAGAGATGAAATAAAACACACTACCGGTTTTGGTCTGCATCCTGAAAGGACCTACTTTATCTACATTGTAAAGTTCTTCCCCTCCTGCCCTTTGGCACCCCGCTATATTAAACCCATTGTAAAACCCAGCACAATAAAGCACTCTCAGGGCTGAGCTTCTGAGGACCAAATGTTAAAAATCCATTTTCTTGGGAGGGGGCTGTACCAATCATTTCTTTGAAAGGCCAGCAGAGTGAATACAGAATCTGAGATTTCCTCTCTGATTTCAAGAGCTGGCATGGCATCTTTGCTGTTTAAAGCAAAGGTGTGCTAATTAATGACATTAGCATTGCTTCCCTTCTCTGGAAGCTCTGTACTTTAGCTCAATAATGATTTTAGTACAATTAAATTTACATACTGACTACAGATGTTCCTATAGTTTGATAAAAGTTCTAATTTGTTTCTGACGCTATTAAAGGAGACACCTGCTGACTTGAGAAAAACCTCAGGTTGCCGGGCCCAATCTGAAAGTTTCCGTGGCTAAAATGACCGTCTCTTGTCCAATAATCCTCCTTCCCCCCTTTGCCCCCCCTCCAAAAAAAAAAAAAAATCCATCCACGGGGGCTGAGCCAGCATACCTGCCTTCCTCTCGCTCTCTGTGCTCCCTGACAGGCGGAGGAGGAACACAGTGAAATGATACAGTGTAAGGCATAACTCAGAATAAAGCAGAGTGAATGAAACAACATCGGCTCATCTTTGGGAATATTTTGAGAAACTTGCGACAGTCTGAAGATCATGATTAAAATCCTGCATCTTAAAAAAGGAAGCACCTTTTGTGATCTCTTTCCCTTGTGTGAAAGGCCAGGATTGTGATTGGCTGTTTTTCCTTCCTGATTTTTTTTTTTTTTTTTTTTTTTTTTTTAGTCTGTCAGGCAATTAGCTGGGTGGGGCTCTGTAGGGCACACAAGCGCCGCTGAACAGTATTAGCTACTGTTTCTCGTACCTCCTTTCTCCTGTTTGAGCAGCCTGATGGAGCTGCTGCAGATTTTATTTTTAAAAGATCATAAAGAAAACTGGAAAATGGGCTTTCTGTAAGAAGCCGCAAAAAATCGAAACTGCATTGGCATTTTAGGGGTCTAAGATGCAAGTAAGTGGATTGCCTCCTTCATAATGTAAATGGAAGGCATACCAAAAATCCAAAGCAAACATATCTTCCACTTCTCCTCTCAATTTCTAACGGCTGTTAACTGCGCCTGAACAAATCAGCTCGATTGCTAAAGTAGCCACAAATTATGCTTGCTTTCTTAGTGGAAGTACAGTTCAATTTTCATGAACTCTGTGTACATATTAGTAAAGCATAATCTAATATAATGGGTTTGGAACTGTAATAGCATAGCAGAAAAAAAGAGATAGCTTTTATAATCCTAAATAAAAGGACATAATGAAAAACTGATCACTGTTTCCAGTGGGGAGCTATAGGTAACCTCTCGGCAATTAGAGTAGGTCCCATCCTACCTGCACATATGCGCAAGATCAAACCCAAGAAAGGTCATAATGAACGTGAAGCCGGAAGTTAGTTTTCGCAAGCAATAGTGGCTATAATAAATATTCAATCATTCACTTTATACCGGGAAATTTCAGTGACAGTAAAAGGACAAGAATGCCTGAAAATTATTCTGAAATAAATGTTCTTATTGCCTTGAGTGGTCCACAAATCATGGGCTCCTTTCACAAGAAGTGACTGTAAAAAGAAATCTATCGAAATAAAAGAAAAAACAGTCATTGCCAATGAATTCCATATATTTCTACTTTTTCTTAATTACTTATCATGTGTGTGGGGGGGATTCTTTTTTAATACCCCATGCTGTCTTTCTTTATATCAATTGTTACTCAGCCGGGAAAAAGGAATGAGCACAACAAACCCGTTTTCTATCTGAATAAGGATACTTCTGATGGCCTTTTCATTCCCATCAGTTAACAGAACTTCTTTGACATCTGCAGAAATAGCAACCTGAAAAAAAAAAGGAGCACAGCAAACAATGAGCAAATATGCTTGTCTGTGTGGAAGTGAAGACAGGAGTGACAAGCCTTCAGTATCATGCTTCCTCACCTATTTCTCTGTAACAATCTTCAATCTTTTTTCATTTTATGTCTGCATTATTTTAATCATTCAATCAAATCAGTCAATACTTTTATCATTCCATTTGCGGGAGCCTCTATCTTGCTATCATTCTGTTCGGTAATTGCATTGTGACAGCGGATGATGGTATTCTGAGAGGCTTTCATTTGTGGGCTTCTGTTTATCTAGTAGAGCCATCATACAAGGCTGTCACTCTGCCTTTCAGCTTGCTTCTGTCTGACTGCCTGATGCCCTTCATATAACTTTGCATTGCAGGCAGATGGCTTTGTGAGGGTAATTTTTTTGTGAGCTTTGACATGCTCGCACATTGGGCTGTAACCTCGACACATTGTGTGAGAGCGACAGGTTTGTCAAATGCCAATCAGTGTAACAATATGCTTTTATTTGTAGAGACATAAAAACTTGTCTAATGCACTGTGCTGCTACATAATATCTCCTGAATACATGACTCAGAACCCAGAGAATGGGGAACGACGTTCCTGAATGGCCAATCTAATTCAAAAGAATCTAATTACTGAGCGCTCTGGATCATGTTTGTTGGTGTAATAATGCAGGCAAAACATTAGCAGCTATATCATGGTGCTCCAACTGTGATTCGCCGGGCTATTCCTGTATCTTAGCAAATGGGACTATAATCTGAAAAAAAAAACAACAACAACAACAACAAAAAAAACCCGCTTTCACTATGGCAAAGAAAGACCGCGCGAGGCCTGGAATGTCACAACAAGCGATATTGACTACACTGAGGTAAAATGTTTCTGCTCATCGAGGCAACCGTAAAATCAATATGATCCGAAAGTAAGTCAATCTAGAAGGTCTCTCAAGACCCGGCAGCTTGACCGCCGCTGATGCTGTTGACGGTTCTCTGACCCAGCCGTTGGAGGCCCTGGAACATTCTTCCTTTTGTTCCTCCCTCTGAATGGGATTGGAATTGAGAAAAGACCTACCATGAGCCCAGCCAAGCATGTCATGCCACCCCCTAGCTCACACACAGCAAGGTCCCTGAAAGAGAGAAAAGAAATGGTAGAACCCATACAAATGAGATGAAAATGGTCAGAGAGATATATATGTTACAAGAACAAATTGCCAATCTGCAGTAAGACCGGCGCTACCAGGAAGTTGGAGAGACATGACTAGGGTACCTCATGTTGCTTTGCGTTTTAAAAATAATTATGAAATAGAAAAGTCACAAAGCAGGCAAATCAGTGGGGGTTCCCTCATTAGTGTTCACTGCAACATTACCACCGCTGAGCTGAAAAATCTGAGAAGGTTCCCTTTTTTTCCCTTGTCAATGGCGCTGTCTTTTAGAACTAAACTAGCTAGAGTAGCGAAAGATAATTGTTAGGAAAGGGTAACACTGTTAATCCACATTCATTCCTTCAAAAACAGTTAGACAAGTAAATGAACATATATGAGTGTGTATATACCTATATTATAGTCACATACAACACACACAACACACACACGCACAAATAAATGCAATCTTGAATTTTTTGAAAAAAAAAAAAAATTCGACACCAAACTGAAACATTTTGGAAAGCTGAACCGCCCCCATAAAGAACAATTACACAAAGAGCATTTAGCAATTAACACTTAAATCACAATTGACCCCAACACAACACGGTGAATAAACAATGCAGGGACATAATGTGGTTAAGCCAGCAAACCCGAGGCTGAAGTAATGACCAGGCTCTGACTTCACCGCTCAAAAGTAAAGCTGCTCAGAGTTAAAGCTGACAGCCTAGTGTGGCACTCTGCACTCACCTTCCCCTTTGTGCCTAAATATCAGCCTTCAACGTGGGACATTCTTACCCTGGGCCACTGCTCGATGATTGGAGCGCCAGTCAGGCTAAACCACAGCGAGAAGAGCAAATGCCAGACTCCCAGAGCAGCTCTGCAGCCCAATTTCAATACTGCCCTGTGCTCATTTTATACGCTTAAACCCTTTAGATTGTTCCTTCTTCCCAGGTTGGGAAGTTTATGGCCTCAACAGGAGAAAAGAAAGAGAGGAGGACAGAATTGAAAGGGAGGGAGGGGTGCAAAGAGAGGGAAGAGGGGGAGAAGCCAAGCAAGGACATTCATATTCCGAAATACACTTAATGAGTATTTAGTTGTTCAAAGCAATTATAGACTGGTTGGTAAATATGGACCCACGGAGCTTCAAAAAATACATATTATTGACCCAATCTTGTAAGTACATATTGTTAAAACACACACCATGATCACTAATGACTTGTCTGGAATCATAATGGGCTATTCAGGAAGCATATGTTGGGTGACTTTTATAAAATGAGGATTAAAAATGAAAAACCTATATTTTCTGGATCTACCAAACATCTTTAGAATTTTTAAATAAAAGGAGGTGTTTTTTTTTTTCTTTTTCCTAAATCCCATCCATGGGTTTGATCTATAATGCACACTGACAACTGAAAACCTTTATTTCCGTAGCATGAATCTGTAATAGTAATTTATATTTTACAAATACATATTTGTATTTGTATTTGTCTATAAAATGCCTTTAAAGCCAGGGGTGGGATGGCATCTTTAAATAATAGCTGTGGGGTATTTATTTATCAAATATTCTGTAGTGATTTCCCTAGCAGAAGTTTAAAGAATGTCTTTATTGTGGTCTGTTTTTTTCTTTTTTTCTTTTTTTTTTTTGACCTTCACAATCAGTAAGGATTGATTGGAGCTTCACTTTTGTTTCCCCAAAATCAAAGTGAAATAAAATGCCTTGAGTGGAAATCAAAAGCCTTTGACATATAGCAAAAAGCTTGCTGTGCAGTATTAGTACCCAAAGGCAATTCAGATTTCTTTTCAGAAGCAACATGTTTTCACCATGAACTTTCTCCCCTCCCTCCTTCCTCCCCCCCTCCCTCCTTTCCTTCCTTCCCTCCTTCCTTCCATTTCTTTTTTCTTCTTTCTTTCTTTCTTTCTCTCTTTTCTTTCTTATATTCAACAACTTAATTTGAAGAATGTAATCACAGCAATCTTTAATATGCAGATACAATACCCATAATGGGCTAAAAAGTATCTTTTTAAGTGCAGCTTTGTACCTGAATACATTACTGTGCTTGAGGCAGTAGTAAGCCAAAACCTCTTCAGATGGCCAGATGCCTGGAAAACACAAGAGGATACACTTTTTGATTACAGGAGTCTGTTCTATAATCATTCTCTATAGTCATTCTCTTAAGAAATGGATTTTAAAAAATAATGTTCAGGACAAGCTATTTCAACTTGAATCAAACTTAACATAATTATTACTTGTTATATGTCATATCAAATGAGTTTCTTTTGTTGTTGATGATAGCTCTTTTCCCAGAAAAACAGTAAAATATCTCAAATAAATTTTACTAAATTTCTATTACAACAAGACAGCAAAAACAATAACAGCCAAGATTACAAATATTGAAAGTCCCCTTCTAATGGTACTTCAGGTAGCTGATCTTATACACGTGAACCTTCTTTTCAGCCAATTCATAAGCATCAGTGGAAGACCTACTATATATGCAGCCCATGTGAGGCAAAAATAAATGGAAAAAACACTTACAAGAAGGAAAGAAAACCACTGAGGTCATTATACCTTTTTCTTTGATTCCATCCTAATGTTTTCAAATACACACAATTATCTTCTTTCTTCAATTAAAAACATCAAACTGGCGATTACAACTAAGACATTTAAATTTCACCAACTTTGGCACATCTTTAAATTTAACCATAATCCTCCCCAGTAAACTCCATGCATGGGCATTTTCTAAAATCATCACTTGTAAATCATTTCTTTTGAAGACTTAGATCATCTTCATGAATGAATATAAATGCCTTAACAACAACAAAAAAAAGACAAACATGCTTGGAAACGATGAGTCTCTAGCGGTTATCACAGGGTGCTAGGGTTGTAAGTGCTTTTAATTTTTTTCTTTACACTTTTTGAATTTTTCAAAGATTTTTACAATGAATATGTATCACTCCTATAATCAAAATAAACCACAGCCTTATAAAAATTAGGTTTTCATCAAGGGGTCAGACTCAAAGGTCAGGCAGGACACTAGCATTCTGCTCTACCTGAGGCTGAGAATGATCCACCGTCCTGGGAAAGAGCAATGAATGTTCACCGCCTTCCCACTAAACTCTCTTCTAATGGGTCTGGATGCAAAGTTGAAACACCTAATGAGACTTAATTTTTTTTTTTTCCTCCTAGATGCATCCCCAGCTTCAAAGAGTGAGATACCCAAACATTTCAGAGAAGAGGATGTCAAAGAAATGGTAAGTAAAATCCTAAGGGAATCAGTGGGTAAACAGATGAACAGCAAAGACATTGACCCCATGGAAACATCTGCTGCAGGAGAGTCTGGTCAAGTGTAAGCTAGCTCAGCCTCCATGGTATTTCTGGTAGAAATGACAGTTTGGGAGAGAACAAGAAGTGTTTGGAGTCATGTTTAGGAAGAAAGTCAGAAAGGCAGGGGAGTGCAGCAATCAAGATCACAGGAGCTTTGGAACCAGACTCCTTGGGCTCCAGTCCCAGCTTGCTGGGCTGCATTCCCTAGCTGAGTGACCTTGGATAGTTCACCTAACCTCTCTGTGGCTCAGGTTCCTCATCTGTAAAATAATGTAACTGTAGTATCAACTTCACAGCATCGTTGTGAGGATTAAATAAGTAAAATACATGAAATGTATTTAGAACAGTTCCTAACTCATAATGAGCTCAAAGAAAAATTAGTTGTTAATGTTATTCTCCTGCAAAGGGGGATAAAAGGGTAGAAGAGAGACTATGTGGACCCCGACAATTATCCCAATGACCAGAACAGATGGAGAACCTTTTTGTTCTGTTCCTACCTATGAACTTTGCCATGATCCCAAAGTCCTAATACCTGGGCTACCTCCATATCAAAAGAACTCTGTAAAGAATAAAGCGTATAATAAAATTCTCTGAAGGAAGAGCCCAAGACAGTGTTCTACACCAAGTATATATAATCACCAGAACAAAGAATTTCTTTATGCCTTTAGTAGACGGTTTTGAGGTTTAAAAAAATAATGATAGGGGAAGGGTATTTAACTAAAATTCAAGCTTTGATTAAGTACAAAAATGTGACTTCTAAAATGCATAGTCTTTTAAGAGAGTTTTATAATTTTCTCAAAAAATTATAGAGGTTGATTTTTAACTAAATTAAATACAAAAATATGCAGAACAAAGTTAATAAAATCCCCTTAAATTCCACCACTAGTATATAACCCCTAGTAACATTTTGGACATCATTTCAAAAAAAGCTCTCTAAGCACAAAGATATTTTACACAAATGGGATCTTACGATGCAGGTATCTGACAATCTGATTTTGCCCCACTCAATATGTGATGAATAACTTCCAATGACAATAAAAACATACCTGCATCTTTTAAAATATATATATATAACCTCACATATATATATATAATTTTTTTTTTAAGTAGCCTCTACACCCAGTATGGAACCCAACATGGGGCCTGAACTCATGACCATGAGATCGAAACCTGAGCTGAGATCAAGAGTCGGACGCTTAAGTGACTGAGCCACCCAGGCGCTCCCTTGCATCATTACTTTTAATGACTGCCTGATTTTATGTCTACATCATAATTTATTTAACCAGTTTCTTCTTGAGAGACTTTTATTTTGAGTTTTTGATGCTATGAGATTATAAACAGTGGTACAATGAAGACACATTATTTTTCCCCAAAATATGATTTTTCTCCATAGGTCAAATACCCAGAAATGGGAAAGCTGGTCCAATGTCAAGCACCTATCACATTGTGATATAACGAACTGTCCTCCAAAACACGGTACCAAACTATACCTCCAAATAAGAGCGTTTATTTCCTCACAGGGTAAGGTGTTAACAACCTATTGTATTTTTGTGAATTTGCTACATTTTTGGAAGTTATCTCTGTGCAAATCAGCACCACACTGAGATACCACCTCACACCTTCTAGGTCGGCTATAGCCAAAAAGTCAGACAATAGCAAATGTCGGCAAGGATGAGCAGAAATCATGTAAAATGGTCCAGCCGCTTTAGAAAACAGTCTAGCAGTTCTCCAAATACTTAAATGCAGAATTAACGTAGGGCCCAATAATTCCACTCCTAGGAGCATACCCAAGAGAAAAGAACACATGTCCGTACATAAACTTGTACACGAATGTCCACAGTAGCATTATTCATAATAGCTAAAAAGCAGAAACAGCCCAAACGTCCAACAACTAAAGAGTGGATAAATAAAATGTGGTATGGCCATGCAATGGACTATTATTTGGCAATTAAAAGAAATGAAGTACTGATTCATGCTACAACATAGATGGCAAAACCTCATCTTGAGAAGACTTCGAGGAAATCAATATTCTTATTTGGAGGTATAGGTTGGTACAATGTTTTGGAGGACAGTTTGACATATCACAATGTGATAGGTGTTCAACCTTTGACCAGATTTCCCATTTCTGGGTATTTGAAGTATGGAGAAAAATCATATTTTGGGGGAAAAATGTGTCTTCATTGTACCACTGTTTATAATCTCATAGCATCAAAAACTCAAAATAAAAGTCTCTCAAGAAGAAACTGGTTAAATAAATTATGATGTAGACATAAGATCAGGCAGTCGTTAAAAATAATGCCATTATTTTAAAAAGTTTTCTCATTTCTTTTCTTTTAAAGATTTTATTTATTTATTTGACAGAGAGAGTACAAGCAGGGGGAAGGGCAGAAGGAGGGGGAGAAGCAGGCTCCCGCTGAGCAGGGAGCCCAACACAGGACTTGATCCCAGGACCCTGGGATCATGACCTGAGCCGAAGGCAGATGCTTAACCGAATGAGCCACCCAGGCACCCCAAGTTTTCTCATTTCTATTTGTGGAAATATAATGGTCTTTTTAAAAAGGATTTTATTTATAAAGAACTTCTACAGAGTTTAAAGAGCCACTGAGTTCTATGAGAATGGTTAAGACAAAAATGAGTAAGACAAATGGTTGTGATTAAGATTAGTACCCAGACCTTCTGACTCAGTCTTTCTCCTTTCTCAGAAACCGCTACTTCCAGTTCTTTTAGTTGATGCGTCTGGTAATTACTTCCATATTTCTACATATGTTTGCATTGTCACTTCTCGATTTTTCAATTTTAGGCGATATCTATTGACCCCCCACTCTGGAAGATCAGCTTCTTTCACTTTCATCTATACTCCTCTCCCCATGTCACACACACCATGCTCCTTATTCACCCACCAGCACCATCTTCCTATTATAGATATGTTATAATTTTGGTAATAAACAGTCATTGTCAATTTCATTATGATCATGAAATAATACCGAGCCATGTAGTAAACTACGATTGCTTTTTCTCTCATGCATAATTCCCCCCCTCTGTGGAGTTTATAATTGTTTTTTCTCATTTGCTAAGGTTTTTATTCAGTCTCAAAATCCAGTTGTCAATTTCCCCTCTCGGTACATTCATTCACATCAGGTATTCTATCAACATCATGAGAAATTCTCTCCTGGGGCCTTCTGACCTGCCTTCGTCTGGAATGAATGCCCCCTATGCTTGGTGCACAGCTGATACCCTAGAATCAATCTCCATATCATTCCAGACTCCCTTTTGCCCTTCTCCTGTATCCCATCTCTTGTTTCTTCTATGCTTTGTCTTCCTTTCTTGGTTTACTTCCTCATTTTAGTGAAAGACATCCTCCAGTAGCTTCTTGAAAAAAAGTGAGTGCGAGATAAATGTTTGGGAACTTCCATGATTCAGTGGGTATTTCAATCTAGAAACTCTATGCTCTTCAGATCTTGGGAAGTTTCTTGGGAAGTTCCATTGATTAAATCCTGTCCTCTTTATCTAGAACTCTTATTATTTGGATGTTGAATCTCCTGAACTCATCCTCTAATTTTCTTATCTTTTCTTTCCTGCTTTCTATCTCTTACTGTTTTCTACTTTCTTGGAAATTTCCTCAACTTTGTCTCCCAACCCTCTTATTGTACTTCTCATTTATGCGATTTTAAAAAAATAGCATAATAAATAAAAAAGATTTATTTACTTATTTATTTGAGAGAGAGTGTACAAGTGAGTGGGAGAAGGGGCAGAGAGAGAGAGGGAGAGGGAGAATCCACAAGCAGACTGCCCCCTGAGTGCAGCACCCAACGTGGGGCTCGATCCCAGGACCCTGAGATCATGACCTGAACCAAAGCCAAGCGTCAGACATTTAACTGACTGAGCCACCCAGGTGCCCCACATCTATGCTATTTTTGATGGTAGTTCTCTGAATATTTCTGTTTTAGAGCATCTTATTCCTGTTTCATGAATCACTCTTTTACAAACTTATTTGAAAATACTAAAATTATAGTTTCTTTTAAGTTTTCTTATTCTTACATAGTCTATTTTCTTCATGTTGCTTTTTTCTGTTAATTGATTTTGGTACCTTTCACATTAAAAGCTTTCCTCTGATATCTGGTAATTCTTTGTTGTTTGATTAAACATACTGTAGTAAGATAAAAAGATGGTTGGAAGTGAAGAGGGCTGAGGGTGTGGGGATCGAGTGGAATGTGGGTGACTCTGTGTATGCTCACCCAATCTCTCCAGCCTGCTTTTGGTACTCTTTCTGATTTCAACTGTGCCTGGTGTCCCTCAACCTAAAACTCTGCACTTTAACCCTCTCCAGAAAACAAATCATCTCCATTGGGAGTACAGAGGGAGAAGTTACTTAGTAGCCTGGAATAGGTATGTAACAACTGCTTTATAAACAGTTTTCAATCAATCTTCCTTATGTTAGCTCCCTTCAACTCTACTTGTACAAATGCCCCAATTTCTGAGCCTTTTAAAGTTTCAGAAGTATGAACTGGTTTGGTTTTCACCTTTCTCAACTGCTGGCTTTGTCATATCTGCTAAGTCAATGACTTCTCATCCATTTGCTTCCCCAGCTTCCAAAATTATGTTATTCTATGTCCCCTCATTCTATCATCCTTGTGGGTTTAGGTTTTTAAAACATCTCTTTACAGTGGTTTAGTTAGGTTTCTGGAAGGAAGTGACTTTAATGCATTGTTCAATCTCCAAGTTTACCTGAAATCCAGAAATACATGGAATGTAACTGTTTGTGGGCTAATTCTAGAACCCAAGACATATTATAACTATTCTCATATAACTATTCTCAGAGTACATTTTTAGCATAAAACTTTAAGCTCTGAGTGGTGGGGTTTCAGTACCCATCCCAGAAGAACAGTGATTAGAAGGACTTCATGAAACAGAAACTCATTGGAAAAGTGATGAGAATAAATTTTAGAAGGACATACAAGCCAATGACACTAATAGGGAAGATTTTCTTACACTCAAGATTTTTAAACTCCATTAATAATATCGTAGGATTCTATCGATCAATTATAGAGATTTCTGCTATATTGTTGACATCACCCGATGAGACACAGAAGAATGCCCAAAGTGGCATTTAGAGTTGCCAAAGTATGAAATAAGTCAAGCAGAGAAAGACAACTATCATATGATTTCTCTCATCTATGGAACATAAGAACTAGAATGATCAGTAGGGGAAGAAAGGGATAAAGAAAGGGGGGGTAATCAGAAGGGGGAATGAAACACGAGAGACTATGGACTATGAGAGACAAACTGAGGGCTACAGAGGGGAGGGGGGTGGGGGAATGGGATAGACCGGTGATGGGTAGTAAGGAGGGCACGTATTGCATGGTGCACTGGGTGTTATACACAACTAATGAATCATCGAGCCTTACATCGAAAACCGGGGATGTACTGTATGGTGACTAACATAATATAATAAAAAATCATTATTAAATAAAAAAAAATAGAGTTGCCAAAGTATTGGTCCCAAAAAAAGCATCATGAAACATTTTAATTAATGACTTAGTCTAGATAACTTGTTTCCTAAACACGTCATGAATTAGGACACTTCCTTAAAAGTTATTTGGAAACCTATAGTTCCCTATGCCTTAGTGCTTTCTGTACAAATTGAATTAGTTTAACTCATAGGAGAAAAGTCTTCTTTCATCCATTGGGCCTCCATAAAGCATTAGCTAAACAAGAGCTCTGTTTGGAAGAAGAAAAAGAATCATATATTATACTTGGGTTTCCATAGTCATTTGATTTCATTCCATTTTCTTTCAAACAAAGGATTGTTTCCCTGCAGATGCCTCTGTCAGAACAGGTCTGCTGGATCTAACAAACTTCAGAAACCTGTAGCCAGCCAACACTAAAATAAGAAAAACTAGCTGTCTATGTAGCAATAATGAGGGGGAAAGTTGCCAATGTGATCGTAGCCACTTTTTTGTTGTTAGTTAAGCAGTTAGTATAGAATTATTTTAAATGCCAAGTTTTACAGTTAATGTGGAAACAAACAATACATCCATTATTAACCTGAGGGCTGAACTACCCTTAAATGAACTACGTAGATATTAAGAGACATAAGTCTCTAACTGAGCATGGGTCCTTCCTCCTAGATCACTTGCATCTGAGAGCATTTTGCTTCCCCAGAGTTCACGTTAGAGGAAAGTCCTGAGACTTTGTCAGATGGCATCAGAACAGCAGACTGCTGACTCTCGCTTTTCACTCTAACAGCTTGTACCTGGCCCATGGGGACAACACACCCAGCTCTCGCAGCAGAGAGATGGCTTTCCTCTGATCAGCTGATATGCACCCACACAGCGGTTTTCTTTACCCTCCTCAAAAGAAAGGATCATGTCCATCATGCAGGAGTCAGAAGTAAGGCCTCTCCCAAATCTGAGACTCAAATGGGAAGGCCACCACACTCTTAGCTAAGCTGTTGAGTCTTCTGGAAGAAGAAATACATTGGCAGGTGTTACTAAAAGGCAAAGCAGTTCATGTGGAATGGGTAGGTAAACCTCTTGGACTATTTTCCATGTTTATACTCTGTCTCCTTTCCTTAAACATTTCTGCTTTGTCATCAATGTTTCAACACAGAGTGGAAATCCAAAAGAGGACTACAGAATACTCCATAAATATTTTGGAGGCACCAGTATGTTTCAGGCCCTATGGATCAGCAGGGAATGAGACAGCATGGTCACTGGAGCTCCCATCTAGTTAGAGAAGGAGATATTAAATAATTACAGAAATAATGTGCCTAATTATAATTGTAACAAAGGCTATGTAGGAAAAATAGAGGGTACTTCTGAGAACATACCATAGGGGACTTGACTTGGCTGGAAGGGAATTTGGGAGGAGTCCATCAGGAACACTCTCCTGCAAAAATGGCATGCAAGCTGAGACCCAGAGGATGAAGTGTCAAGTAGAGGAGGAAGAAGGGGACAGGTGGAGGGAATGGTCCATCCTAGCGGAGCCCCATGAGATAAAGCTTTAAAGAGGAGAAGAGTTTGCTATTCTAGGAATGGAAATAGGGTCAATGGAGCTGCAGAATACATGAGAAAGGAAGAGAACAGTCCCAGGTGTGACTGGGAGGGGTGGCTGTGGGCCAGATCCCACAGGCTCAAAGCCATGTTAAGATTTTCAAATTGTGGGGCGCCTGGGTGGCACAGTCGTTAAGCGTCTGCCTTCGGCTCAGGGTGTGATCCCGGCGTTCTGGGATCGAGCCCCACATCAGGCTCCTCTGCTATGAGCCTGCTTCTTCCTCTCGCACTCCCCCTGCCTGTGTTCCCTCTCTTGCTAGCTGTCTCTATCTCTGTCAAATAAATAAATAAAATCTTAGAAAAAAAAAAGATTTTCAAATTGCATCTTAATATAAGTGATACATTTTTAGCAGCAGAGTGTTATGATCAGACTTACATTTTAGAAGTCTGACTACCCTAAAGAAAATAGATTGAAGAGGGGCAAGAGGAGGCAGGGAGAAAACAAGGTCAGAGGCTACTATAATGACCTAGGTGAGCCCTGATGGTGGTCTGGGTGATGGTTGACAGAGAGGAAGAAAAGTGAAAAGGTATGAGCTATACTTAGAAAGTACACTGACAAGACTTACTAGTTAATTAGACAAAGGGGATGGTAAGAGAGGGAGTGTCAAATATGACTTAGGTTGTGTCATGAATAAGTGGGCGGATGATGTACAGAAAACGCATATAGGGTTTGCCTTCAATTTTATATGAACTGAGGAGGCTGGATTCATGGTACAAAAATACCAGCTAGTGGTTTGGGGTCTGATTCCGGCTCTGCCACTAATAATCTACGTGATATCGGTAAGTAATTTAGCCTTTCTGAGCTTCAGGATCCTCATCTGCAAGATACCAGGCTTGGGCTAGATTATGTCCAGGGGGCCTTCAAGCTATAAACAGTTATAATAAAAAACCAGATCTCATGCTCCAGACTTAGAGTCCGGCTCGATCACTGGCTCTGATGGTTGTATGACCTTGGGCAAGCTACTTAAAGTTTCTAAGCCTCATTCGTTCCTTCATTCAACTTAAAATTACTGGCAGTCAGGCCTGTTCTAGGAGCTGGGGATAGAGCAGTGATTAAAACAGAGCCTTTGCCCAAATACCTTCAATAGGGGCGATGGACAATAAACAAGGGAATTCCAGACGGTGATTAATGTTGGGAAGAAAAAATGATAGGGGCACCTGGGTGGCGCTGTCGTTAAGTCTCCAACTCTTGGTTTTGGCTCAGGTCATAATCTCAAGATCATGAGATCGAGCCCCGGGTCGGGCTCCACCCTCAGCATGGAGTCTGCTTGAGATTCTTCCCCCCGCTTCTGCTCCTCCCCCTGCTCATGTGCTCTCTCTCAAATAAATAAATAAACAAAATCTTAAAAAAAAAAGAAAGGAAAGGCAAAGATAGGGAAATAGACAGTAACTATGGGGCTGGCGGGGGGTGTTGCTACTTCAGCCTGCACTGTTGTGCAATGCCTCAGTTCTCCTAATCGTTAGGCACAAGCAGTAAAAGTACCCACTCACAGCACGGTTGTGCGGATTAAATGAGATAATGCATGTACAGCACTTACAACAGTGTCTGGCACGTAGCAAATTTTTCATAATGTTAGCCATGGTCGCTGCTGCTATTTGTCATTGTTATTATTTTGACATGTTTCCATCCAGGAAATTTTATCAACCTTGATTATATTTTTATGATAGTTTCAGGGAGATTATGATTCCTAATTGATAACCTGCAAAATCAAAGCAAAACTGACCTTTGGGAAAGCTCCCTCTAGCTATGGGAACTTTGAAAACTGATTGTAAAACAAGAATTCCATAAAAATGGACAATGCTTATTCTATACTTGTCCTCCTGCTCTGACCCATTAACAGACTTGTTCTGAACAATAAGTTAAGTGCAGGCCTCCCTGTGTTTGTGGAGCCAGATCACAGAGAACATGGGCACATCTGGGTGAAAGGGTGTCGGCGTCGCCCAGCACAGCGAGCAGGTGGAAGCTTGCCCACTGACCTGCTAACATTGATCGAATGCTGACTGCTGTCCAGGCACTATGAGGTAGATGAGGAAATCAAGGCACGGAGAGGTTAAGAAAACTTCCTCCAAATCAGATAGATGTTTTGTAATGAAGTTGCAATTTGAACCCAGGTAATCTGATTAGAATCTGATTAGAACTGAACCTATGTCTTATACTGCCATCCCCTAGATTGCAAAAACAAGGGTCCAAATGAATTGCTTTGCCATTTTGTTTCTTCTCCTGTTCCTGGACAAGCCAACTGAACTAAAAGAAGGACAGACAGCGAGCTTGTGGAAGGAAGAGAAGGGGGCACAAAAAATTACCCAAGTATTTCAACAATAAATTCTTCTAGGACCACAAGATGGGTCCATTTCTGGGTATGATTTGATTTTAAAAAGTACATTAAAATTAAAAACTTAAATTTTACTTCAGATACCTCCTTGAGCGAAGGGAAAGAAGAAAGGCATCCCAGCTCCATCGGGACTCCATGGTGGGGGTGAGAAGATGGTCTTTGGAGAGCGTGCCCCAGCCTTCCATCAGGTGGCTGGTTTTAGAGCAGACGCTGGGAAAGCAACTAAGGGACAGATAAGAAATGAAGACAGGACAAGGAAGATGCTACAGCAGCACCAAGAGAAAGGAATACACAGGATGCCCCGCGACCACAGCCCTGGCCATCTTGAGTGCCTCTACGGCAAGGCGACTCGGAAGACAGCTCTGGGGCGGATCAGCTTTAGGAGCTCCCCTTACCTCATCTCCTTCTCTGGAAGTAACAGTACTATCTACCCGGTAAGTACGGATGGGAGGATCAAGTGAATTAGAAGAGTACCAGCAAGTGCTCAGGCCATGTTAGTTGTTCCTACTATCAGCGGCATCGCTGATTGGACACTCACTGCTCGGCAAGCGCTAGGCTGTTTGCTTTATACAGATGATCTCATTTAATCCTGGAAACAGCCCTGTAAGGGATGTACTATCATTATGGCCAGAGAAGGGGCACAATGAGATTTACCGAAGCACACAGAGCTGAACTGGTACAGCCCAGGATTTAACCCCACACGCTCAACCGCCAGGGCCCAGTTTCTTTTTTTCTTTCTTTCTGTCTTTCTTTTTCTTTCTTTCTTTCTTTCTTTCTTTCTTTCTTTCTTTCTTTCTTTCTTTCTTTCCTTCCTTCCTTCCTTCCTTCCTTCCTTCCTTCCTTCTTTCTTTCTTTCTTTCTTTCTTTCTTTCTTTCTTTCTTTAGATTTTATTTATTTGAGAGAAAGGGAGAGCAGGGGGAGAGGCAGAGGGAGAGGGAGAAGCAGACTCTCCACTGAGCAGGGAGCCTGATGGGGGGCCTGATCCCAGGACCCCGAGATCAGGACCTGAGCTGAAGGCAGATGCTTCACCGACTGAGCCACCCAGGTGCCCCACCAGGGCCCAGTTACTTAATCACTACCCTATATTGCTCCAGCCGTGGTGGCAGGTCCTGAAATCCAGAGAACTAGTTTCTAGTTCTCGTGGCCGTCAATAACTAATTTTAGGACTTTGGACTTTGGACAAATCATATTTGGTCTCTGGCTTCAAGAATAAAATGGAAGCGTCAAATTGATTTCTGAAGATTCTTCCAACTCTTAAATCCAATGGCTATAGATCATTAGATCTGTGCATTTCCAAATGCTATAAAGCTATAAAATTGTCAGTGGCTCTAGCCTGCCACATTTTAAAGAAATTAGATTCCCTTAGATATTTTATTTGTACTATAATAGCAAATCTAAATAATATAATAATATCAAATCTAAACCCTTACCCGGAAATATTTTAGATAGCATTCAAAATGGTCTCAGAAGTCGAGCCTTCCTAACATGTCTATTTTAATTGAATTAGCACCACCTTTGTTAGTTCAATCTCACAGCCTCAGAAAAGGGACTGCTCTACAGCTCTGTATTCTAGTGGCGATAGCGTTTTTATTTAGCTAATCCAGCATATTAATAACAGACAACCTCCTCAAGTACAATTTTTCCTCCCCGATATTGAGCATGGTTCTCAGAAAATGCTGCTTTTTTTCGTTGTTTTTTTTTTGTTGTTGTTGTTGTTGTTCATATTTCCTTCTTGTCAGGGTAACAAACTACCTTTGCAGCAGAAGAAATTTTCTCGAAGTCTGAAAGCACAGGTAGGAGAACATCTCCCAGTGTGATCTCTCTGGGCCTAGGCCAGAAAATGCTCCCACCCCTTTGGTCAGAGAGGATATCAGAAAGTGAGAACAGTCATTTCTAGCAAGGGTGGACCCAGAGAGCTCCTAGCAAGAGAAGAAACATGGCCTGGGTTCCCCCAGAAACGCAGCACATCTTCCACATAGTTAAAAAAGAAAGAAAAGAAAAAGAAAGAACAAAAGGGGCAGATTTTCATGGCCAGTTTTACTACAAATAACACTCTCCTTCAAGACCTTGCTGTGCCTGGTGTCCTCAGAGTGGGGTGATCGGGCTATCATTTTGATGAGGTCACCCTTTCCCTTTTAAAATAGGACTGTGTTGGGGCGCCTGGGTGGCTCAGTCGTTAAGCATCTGCCTTCGGCTCAGGGCGTGATCCTGGCGTTCTGGGATCGAGCCCCACATCAGGCTCCTCTGCTGGGAGCCTGCTTCTTCCTCTCCCACTCCCCCTGCTTGTGTTCCCTCTCTCACTGGCTGTCTCTATCTCTGTCAAATAAATAAAATCTTTAAAAAAATAAAATAAAATAGGACAGTGTTGTGTCTTGGTCACATGAAAGCAGCAATGTGTCACATAAAGTGCAGCAAAGAAGAAAATAAATATTAGACATAATCGTTATTGTTCTTTATCTGAGGCAAGGAGCCACTTCACGGACACGGACACACGCTTGTTACGTGGCACACCAGCACAAAGGAAGGACAGTGAGATTCCCCCTTGGTCACCTATGAGATGTGAGCTTGATTTCTTTTTTTTCCCCCCCAAGATTTTATTTTTAAGTGATCTCTATACCCAATGTGGGGCTTGAAATGACAACTCCAAGATCAAGAGTCGCATGTTGTACTGACTGAGCCAGCCAGACGCCCCGTGAGCCTGATTTCTAAAGCAGCTTTCTGCCTTGGAGTCCAGCTTTACCTCACTTCTAGGTAAACACGAGGGCTGGAATTCAAGTAAGCGGAAAGCCTTGTGTTCCACGTGAAGGGCACGTTCCTCACATTTACGAAAGCCTCCCTGGAGAGAAGATGGTATCTGGGAGGTACGTGATACCGGTGCCAGAGCAAAGAACATTTATTAAACGGCCGTGGTATTAGTCTTCTTAGGCAGAACTTAATTATTTAGCAGCATTGTTTGGAAGGGCTGCGCCCCAGTGTGTCGAAACTGCCTTCCCTTCCCGTCCCTGTGATGGGATTGGGGAAGGAGAAGGCCCGCCTCCCCATTCTTACAGCAGGAACTGCCATTAGCAAGTTCCAGAAGGAAAAACACCATTAGGCAAACTGACTCAGTAAATATGGCAACATCTCAGTGAGCTGAGGAAGCCGAGGCTCAGTCTCACCCTACTTTAAACGAACCCCTCTCTGCCGGCTCTCTGAAAGTAAATGTGTGATGTTCAGATGGCTTAAAAAAAAGAATGTATGTGAGTTGGCAGAGAAGCTCTGCTGTGCAAAATGGCCTGGGTCTGTCCTTCCGGGCTCCTTGCTCATCCTTATTCATTGATACAAAGGAAACATGACGGTCTGCTCTCCAGAAATTTCTGCCGCTGTCCAGACTTGGGCAGCTCACTGCAACTAATGTGGAAATAGAGTGCGAAGCACGTCCTGGCTGTAAACACAGCGGTCTCGCTCTGTCAGGGCCATCTACAAATGGCTCCAACCAACTCGTATGATTGTCTTTAACACCTTTTTGTATTTTTTAAAGAAATGAATTTGATTTCATTTTCCTTCCCCAGTTTTCAAATAGTCATTAAAAATTAAACAACACTGGGAAAGGCTTTTGTGATTATAGCCTTCATTCTCCTGCAACAAACTGGATCTATAAATTTACGTACCATTGTAGATGTAAATTACAAAATTTATATTCAACTATATTAAAACATCTATTCCAAAAATGATTACCAGTTGTGAAAAGCAGACAGGCTTATCACTTGCTGTCAGTTGTTCATGTCTAGTTAAGCAATAATGTGCTAAAACTGCTCTTTTGTTTTGTGTAAGAATTTTGGCAATAGAAGAAATGAACGCTCAGTTAATAAAAACTCAGGCTGCTTTTTGCTTTGATGGAGGAAGCAGCTGCCTGTTTTCATTTGCTGCAGAGCAGCAAAACCCATCAATATAATAAGCAGCTTAGATGCACCCATCCACCGCATCTGTAAGGATATAGGGCTATTCGCTCAAAACCAATCCCTGGTTTAATTTTAACAAAGACGTGTCTGACATATTTGAAAATGCATTATAATAGGTTTTGAAACATGAACAATTTCTCTTTCTTTTAAATACTTTTTACGGATTTGAAAGGTTAGTATCCATAGCTGAATGATAGCCGTGATAAAAACCAGTCCAAACTGTGAGGCCATCTTAAAACAAGGGCAGGAAAGAGAGCAAATCAAGAGGCAGTTATTTGGTCCCCTTCGAAATGGAAGTAATTCATTTGAATGTGATTTCATTCATTTATTCATTCAAATAAATATTTACTGAATCCTTCCTGTGTACTGAATTGGGCAAGATACGGAGGCCACCTTTCCTACTCTCAAGGCGTTCACTCTTAGGGGAAAAGACGGGTACAAGCACTTTTCTGTTACGTCTTCATTTTTAAAAAAATTCAAATGGGCAGAGAACACAGAGGAAACGAACGTAAAAATTAAAAATCAAATACCGTCTCCCCTATTATACAGTCACACACTTCATTAGACATACCTTTAAGAAAACTGAATTATGTTTAAACACATGTCAAACTGTTTACTAGTGTAGCCAAGAATTATCACACTTTGGAGAAAAGTTTTACAATTTTAAGTTTTGTTTGGACAGCCTCTAATACAGTAACCACTAGACACTCTTACATGATCACGAATATACCACACAGCAAGTCTATATAAAACACAAACTTCCAAATAACTTATCATGAGATGTAGTATGCTTTGGCTAGTGAACACGCTAAGAGATTTATTTCATTGCATTTCCTTTCCTTTTGTTTATTTTACTTTAGTGCTGGGGGCATTCCAAAAAGTCAGATAATTCTAAATCCTCCTCTTCTGATTCAGTATCAGCTAAGTGAACATTTCAACATGATCGACTAGGGACCTTTTTGATGTATACATTTATAAATGTAGGGCTAGCCATCAGCTTCTCAGGATATCAAATTTAAATGAACACTCATTTGCAGAAACACTGAGGAAATGCTCCCATAAATGAGAGTTAAGGGCTTTCTTATTCAAACATGTTCACTGTAAAATGCACATACCTGAGTTTTAAAAATAAATGTTTAATTTTGGAATAATTTCAGATTTACGGAAGAGTAAAAAGTTGCTGGGATAGTACAGAGTTGCTGGATACCCTTTGCGCGGTTTCTCTCATTGTTACCATCTTAACATTTATCAAAATGAAAAAACTGACACTGGTATGTTCACCTTAAATCACAGGCATGGGTTCGTTTTTAACAGGACGGTTCCTATTCAAGAGGAGAGCTGACGCAGGTGTCTGTCCGAAAGCCAAAAATTAAACCCAAAGGACAATACTAACAACCTATCATATCTTTTCCTTCCCTTAATTTTCTTCCTTCTTCTTAAGTGACTCTTAAGACATTCATATCAGATTAAAGAATTAAAAGAGGACAGAAAATGCATGTAACTCACAGTTTAAAAAAAAATCTGACCCCATCGAGGGAACTGTGTAGCCCAGCAAAGCTTTGGTTCCCCATTCCATTATTGAATGGGCAGAATATTATTTCTAAGTCATTATTCACATAGAAATTCTGATTGCCCCTATTCAATTAATACTTTCATATCACAGTGTGACATGGACCTTATAACCAATCTTGTGGCAGCATGAGTTAAGAACCACAAAGAAGTCAGAGGTCATTATTTTTCACCCATTCAGAGTGTTTGTAAAGCATTCACTATGCACCCTCTCCTCTCTGTGCATGCTTTCTCCCTCCTCTGCTCCGCTGCTTAATGGCTGGGCACAATGCTTCTAGAATCCTGCAAAGATTCATGGGCTACATACTGGTTAATGGTCGTCTCTCCAACAGCAAGTTGGAAAAGACGCCTTTGGGGAGATACTCTGTAGCTCCAATGGGCGGTTGCCAGAGACTGCGAGAAAATAAATGTCTGTTGTTAAGGCCACCCAGTCTATGGCATGCTGTTGTGCCGGCATACACTAAGACAGTGGTCAGTGCTTGGTGCCTGATGTTCGAGTGAACACTCCCTCTCTAGCCCTAGTACATTCTAAGCTCAAAGAACCGCCTCCCTAAAATGTACCCAGGACCCACAGAACAGACAGAGCACAGCCACGGCCCCAGTGGAGCCCTTTGCTTTGCCTCGTCCTTTCTTCCTTCCCATGGTTCCTCCACTGTCCTTTCTACCCATCTTGTCTCTCCTACTTTTCACTTCAATCCTCACTGAAGTTTTAGCCTCCGTTTTCTATTCAAAAGAATTCATAATAGAAGAGCCAACATCAATCACACTCTGGTAAAGAAACTTTGCTGATACCTCCTTCAAGGTTTTCTACAATCACTGATCTGCTTCTTTGTTATCTTTGAACACAAACCCATTGAGGGCAGGAAGCCCACTGCTTGTCTAACTTCTCTGTGGCGTGAAGGCATGTTGAATTCATGTATCACAGTAGCCGAATGTTCTAAACCTGGAAATCACAACAATAAAAAGTGAATCCCTCTTCTGCAGAATCGAATGCTGAGCTTTATATGATATGTCTCCTCAGGACCTGATTCTAGCTATAAATGCAATCACAGGTCAGTTCTTGTGTGGATAAGTTTCTAATTGCACTCAATCCACTTTCACTAGCTTTCTTATCTATATCCACAATCTGCAGAGCTGGCAGGACAATTATCACCAGAAGACAGGATAGATGCTCTGGGGAGTAAGGCTGTCCTGGGCCTGAAAGGTGCATGCTTACAAGGTTCCGGGCCAGCAACAAAGAATCCACATTCAATAGGCCATCTCTCTCTAAATCAATCCCTTTGCCTCATTCTGCAGAGTACGTGTCATGAGTGCTCATATCTGGGGTTTATCTGTGGATATCTACAAACAGGCAGGTCTCTAATCATAGTAGCCTGGAATGAGTCCCAGAATGGGTCCTTTAAGTGACTTGAGATAGAGAAAATGGTTCTCTTTTCTTTTCTTTCTTTTTTTTTTTTCTTTTAGACCTTTTTTTTTTTGGCTTTGATAAAATTTGTGACCTTAACCCATATAGCAAAGTGTATTCTCTGAGAATCACAACTCTTTGAAAAGGGCCTTCAAAATATACTATTTAAACCAAACTATGGCTCTGAACTTGACATCACAATTATCTTTCTGTTGAGAAAAATACCAAATTCTAGAGTTGTTATATTGTTGCTGTCCCTTTCACACCGGGACACACGAGTGTTTTTAAGTCGAGATCAAAGTGCACGGGCTGAGTTGCTGGGAGTGGAGAAGTCATCATGGTCTCTATGGACTCATGCTGGACTTCTCAGGACAGAAAGCAGATTTCCTTCTCTCTCCAGCAGCAAAGAGTTCATGTTATCGTGAACTCCATCATTCTTCCTCCTTGGCCCCATCCGCAAAAAAATGATTGAAAAAAGGACTTCAAGCCCAGACCATTGTATTTAGGCTGGCATATATTTTTCATTTGTTTATGTTTCTCAATAGCACCAAAGAGATCTTGGCTAAGCAAATACTATAGCAGAGGTCTAAATTCATGCCATAATCGACACGGAAAACAATAACCTTTTGGAAGAATATAAAACTGTGTTTGCATATTATGAGACCAGTTAGTTACTACTTTTCATGGGAGCTTTAGAGAAATCTCGATTTATGAAGTAAGGCTCAGAGAATTAAGGGGCTTGCTTAGTTTTCGCTAGTTAGTGGCCGAACTTCAGTCAGAACCTCAGTTCCCTAATACCTTTGGTTCTCTTTTCAGAGTAAGAGACTTGAGCAATAGTGTCAGAAAGACATCATCAGTTGAATTTGCATTTTGTGGAAGGATTTTACCATCCAGGTGGAAATCAGTGTTTGAAGAAATGAATCTTCCTCGTTCCAATTTCAACATATTCACAGACTCTTGGGAAGCAAATCCAAGTCCTTTTGGTTTCTATTTCTCAATGAACAGTTTTATAGAAATACTCACTCTCCCCAAACCGTGTCCCAACATTACTGGCTGGAGGAAGGGGCTATCGATACATTCAGCTGCAGCCCCCCTAATATTGGAACCTCTGAATTGAGGCCAGGAAGCAATGAACAATCTTCAGAAATGGTGACCCCTCTCTCCAGAATTACAATGATTATGTGCCTTGTTTTATAAAATTGGGCTTCTGTTTGTTTTCAGGAAATTTATTATCTCCGTGGTCATTATTCTCGCTTACTCAAATGTTTCCATGTAATTTGTCTTGCAATTAAGAGTTTGCAGCAGATTCCAGCTATTCTTTTGATTATCAGTGTTCCAATCATAATAAAAGAGTAATTTTATTTTATTTTGTTGTGTCTCGGGAGGGGAAATCATGTAATATATACAATTTTCGCACACACCACTGTGTTGAGAAATGTAATTTTCTGCGTATTCTCTTCTAAGAATATTTTCAACGTTTCTGGATTGTCTCTGCACTCAGGAACGGGATTGAAATCTCCACTTTGGTATTTATCTGAGGCTGTGATAGCTCAGTCGTCTGCCGCCAAATGCCAAGATAGGGGGAATCTCATCATCCAGAGACCAGCTGCATGATGGGCAGTTAATAGATATATCAAACCTTAGGATATATGCTAAGCTGAAGAGATGATTGGTTGGTTGATACACTGATTGATTAGCATAGGGAGAATGGGTTTCTTCTTGACAACCTAAGATTATGCTTCAACTAAGCTCAAATTGCTTACACCTCTTCTATTGGGTTTAAAATTACAGTCCTGTCATCTGAAATCTCTCTTCAATGAAATTTTTACCATATATAAAAATTAAAGGGGAAAAGAAAGTAGGAGCACTGGATAAGAGTAAATGGAGTAGATACATTTCATGCTACTGTTGTTGATTCCACTAGGAAAAGTTGATATGTAAATCCCCTCGAAAAAATGTTACACGTTTCATAAACGATTACTTGAGTATTATACAATAATTCAGGGGGAAAAGTTCAGTATGCTCACGTTAGCAAACGCTATATTTTCAAATACATTAAAGTTAGATCTCCTCTGTGTAAATACGTGAATTAAAACAAAGTCCCCTACCGATCAGGTTCACTTTCAAGGGCACATAGACTCTATCCTCGGACTTTTAATATTTTTAACTGCTGGCATGCCTTCCAGGGGGCAGGGGGAGAAAGGGCAGACTTACGGAGCCTGCGGATTAGCTTTGTTTTTGAAGCAGCTTAACACAAGTAGTAACTTCTTTAATTAGCACTAATGATCCTAAAGATAGTCACATGGACATCTGGAAATATTTGAATATTGTGCCCGTTGCCCACGCATGTGGCATCAGGTATGCTTTAAAACGAAACAAAACCGCTTGAAGGAAGGAAACCCAACCTTGTTCTACCAAACTCTAAACTGATGTGTACGCGGTATCAAATAAAAACCATCAAGATGTTTTGCACAAAAGGCCTGCATCTGGAGCCCGATGAACGTCTGATCGTCTTAGTTAACAATAAACTCATTAAACATAAGCTTGGTTTATGATGCCCCGCGTAAAGGTTCAATCTCACTGTACTCCGAATTATCAGGGACCGGCTGACGCAAGGGCCTTGCTCTCTTCCCTTCCTCCCCTTCCCCTCCCCCCTCCAAAAAAAAAAAAAAGCTGGTAAGCTTTAATTCAGCACTTTGAGGAACACCCCCTCCTCTGCCTGAGCAAATAAGGATTTGGTTGCCGAATCGCACTGGATAAGTGGTTCATTGAGAATGTTAAAATCTGCATTAATAAATAGGACTGGGCTTCTCGGATTTTCCCCCTTCCTATCAGCTCTGAGCGGTAGGGGATCAGCTGCGACTGAAATCCCCAGCTGAACAGCCCACATACAACTCAGTGAGCAGACTTAAAACAAGGCCATTTATTGGTGACTGTTATGCAAACAAAGCGTCCAAGTCTTAGAAACAGATGTCAACTGAAGCATATGCTTACTGTAAACTGGAGTTTGATTCTCTTTATAAAAATAGACATAAATGGGCCTTCAGAAAGTAGACTGCCTCTTGTTGTCTACCACTGCCTAACTTGATTCAGCCTAAAGCTTTTAAAAAGATGAATAGACTGATATGTGAGGGCAAAAGAATAAAACTTAAAAAAAATTAAATTGGAAATAAATGATAACATGCTGGAGCAGTTCCCAGAAGCAATTTTACAGATTTTTCTCTAAAAAACACAAGACAGGAAGTTAAAAGCTTGGTGCAGGTCACCCGTGGCATGTCGAGTTATCATTTCCGACCACTTAGGGGGGAAAAGAAAACGGCGCGTTTGCGTGGCAAGTTTAGTGGCGCGGACTTCTTCCCCTCCTCTCCCTGTCTTTTTCTCTCCCTTACCTCTTCTCACATCTTGATGTCTTTTAAATGTCACTTATTTTACATGAGGCAGTTGGTGGAGACATGAGTCAACAGCAATCAGAACCATTATCCCCTGCAGCGAGTCCTGTTCTTAATGCATTGTGACACCTTTGCTGGCCGGCCACCGATTTACCTTTCTGCTTCTTAGGGAATTAAGTGGCATCATGTGAAAATGGTTGTGATATGAACAGCATGGGCATAACTGGTATTAAATTTACCTCTCAGCCTAAGTGAATTTTCCTCACATGTGACTAATCAAAATGAAAGCTTGTGGACCCAGGCTGAGCTGGCCGGCACTTCCCCACCCCTGGGACCAGGGCTATTTTGTTTTATCTCTTTGTACAAGCTGGCAGAAGTTTAAAGTGAAGGGGATAATCCAGTGCTGGTGTCTTTATGAAATAACATCCTTACATGAAGAGGCTTTTAACTGTCTGTCGCCGTCCTCTCAAAAAAAGAGTGTGACAATCTCATTTTGCTGAGCACCCTCCCATGAAAAGGGAAAATAATAGCCGTGGCCGCCATGGCTAGTACTGACCTTACCTGATCCATTAGTCACTAAACACTTTAAAAGTCAGTTTTACATACACGGTGGGGGGAAATGAGGGAACTACCACAATCATTTTCACTTTAGTGAATTTGCCATCCATTTGAAGTCAGTCACTTGATATCCCAACACATCCAGCCAGTGTCACAGGGGAACGCAGAAGAAAGCCCAGTTGACTCATGGGTGCCCGGCAGAGACGCAGGGGCACCTACTATTTAAGACTGGCCAGGAGGAAAGGCAGCGGTGGACCGGATTCGCGGGAACTTTCCTCAAACTTCAACATGAGAAAAAGAACAATCAAAAACGGAGTCCTTCAAATTTTCAGAAGTGCTTGACATTCCTACAAAAATGTTTTACTAACCACTTAGCAGAGATCAGTAGGTGCCAAAGGAAGTGCAGGCAGAGCAATTATCTTCCTGCACAGTCAGCCTGATGCTTATTCACAGACAAGAGGGGCTTGCATTCCGCCATGAACCAACTGTGCATGCTGCTGATAATAGAGCTGAGGTATTGCTAAATTGGTACTGAAATAGCACACCTCGTTTACTTCCAGCAACTTATTTGTGGAAGGCAATGAAGGCTGGAATATTTTCTCATCACAAGAATACTCACCTCATTGTTAACATTAAAATTAGTTTTCTGACATGGCGCATGCCATGCATTTACTTTTCCTTAAATAGGAACTTCCGCGCCTAGAGTAAAACACTAATGGCATTTCTTGCCCCTTGTGGATAATGTATTGCTTCATTAATAAACCATCTGGAAGCCTGACTGGTAATCAGAGTCTTGGCCACTTTACAGTTCTTCACTCTGAAGTTCGTAGACTGCTTCCCTTCATTTTGGTTATACATTTATTCTTGAACCCTCTACTCTGAGGCAGGCACACAGAGTGGAAAGAAAAGATGGCGGGGGACGGGGGGAGGAGACGGCTGAGAGTGGGGCAGCCGTCCAATATCAAATACAGTAACTGCCAAATCTTGAGCCACATTTATAAAATTTTATTTTACTATGTTAGGGTGCTGGGGCAGGGGCAAAAGAAAATAGCCAAATAAATGGTTACAATATTCTTTTTTTTTTGAAAGGGAGGTGGGAAGAGCAGCGGGAGAGGGAGAGAATCTTAAGCAGGCTCAACGCCCAGCACAGTGTCTGACACAGGGCTTGATCTCATAACCCAGAGATTATGACCTGAGCCAAAATCAAGAGTAGGACGCTTAACCGACAGAGCCACCCAGGCGCCCCAATGGCTACAATATTCTTAAAGACTTGGGTCACCACCCACCCCCAAAGAACTTGAGTTTGAATTTTCTGAGTTCATACTTTCCTTCTGCACTCCATGACCCACTCTAATAGCCAGCCTAGGGGAAATCATAATGGCTTATTCAAAAGAGTTTGAGGAATCTGATTCATACAGGAATAGAAGGAAGATTCTGTTAAGGTTCTCTCGGGACAAACCAACTTAAAATCCAGTCTGCTACTGATTTCCTGGAGATTTTCAATTTGGTGTGGAGACCAGAGGACCAAAATTCTCAAGCAGAATGAGAGAAAAACAGGATTCATGGCAAGATAGTTCTGGGAAAATAGAAGTGAGTAGTGGAGTCTGCCATTTTCATAGGACATAAACATAGATTTCCAGGGGCTGCCATTCTTAGGGTTCATAAGAGAAAGGCTGAGAAGAGATGGAAAGGGAGGCTATCAGAAGAAAAAGACAAGACAATATACGAGCATTCACACTTACAGTCTTACTCATGAGAAAAAAATTAAACACAAAACATCAGAAGGTAGCTCGTGAGCTGCTATTATCCACTGAATAGTGCGGTCTGCTTTGGTTGAGTAAAACCTGCTGTGCAAGAGAAAAATAAAAACACCCGAGCAATTGGTTTTTAGAATTTGATTACATACTTCAGGAATGAGGCAGGAGTAATGAATCCAACCCAAGTGTTTGGATAGATTGGCCATCTTAGACATGTCTGAACCATTAGCTTGAAACTAGAGTGTTATACCAAGGGTGGTCGTGCTGTTCACTGATGAGTGAGCAACTTTGCAGGCTCTGCAGAAATCTCAGGGAACGCCGAGTTAAATTTAGACAACAATATAGATGACTATACCTAGATGTCTAATACAAGATGGGGAACTAACACCATTCCCATTCTCACTACCTACTTGCTTGCCATTCCAAGGCATTAAAGGAAAGGATCAATCTGAAGTCTAATTTTCCAATGCCTAGTTATTAAAATCTTTCTCCAAACTACTCAAGGATTGTTTGGAGATTTTGTGGTTGTTGTTAATGGGTTTTCCGAGACCCAGCAGTACAGCTAGGTAAAGAACACAGTCTATTCAGGATCCATACATGGAATTCCTATTTTCAATGCAGCCGGACGTGGCCCAGCTACTCTGGACAGCTCCCTGGAGTGCAGACTGCTGAGGAGGAAGTTGGGATTTAATTTGCCTATGTACCCTTATTCCATGAACTGAAGAGAGTCTCCTACCTAGGTGTCCCTTATGCTGAAAATGCGCAAGTTTGCCTGTTTTCTTGCCGAACTGTGTTTTGGGGTGTGTGTGTGGGGGGGGGTGGGGGTGGGGGGATATTTGCTGACTCCACTTATCCTAGTTAAAATGACTGGCACACTCAAAGCTATGAAGAAGGTCATACTGCCCCTCCATCACTCCCTCCAACTGAGGCATTCGATTCCCTCCGATCGTGGAAATCTCACTTCACTGACTTCGTAGCAATCTTTTTAAAAATGAGACTGGACTCAATAAATCTTGCAGGTTGCAACTGTTTTGTATAAGACAATTTTGATGAGGCAGTCTACAAGATGGAAATCCCCTCCAAGATTGTTTTAGGAATTCTAAATGTCAAATTAAATCACAAACACAAATATGAAGGATCAACCCTGAACACAATCACTGTCTTCTGACTGGTACACAGAATCAAGGGTGTTGTAAAATGAAACATAATACTAAAATGCAATAGTTTGTTTCTTGCAAGTGACTAAATACTGGGAGAGAAAAATCCTTATAAGGGAAGAAGGCTAGTAAACTAGGAGTAGAAAGACAAAATTAAGAGAAGAATTACCATTTACTTAGCATCTGCTAAACACTGGGCACCATGCTGGGCTATTTATAAATATTATCATATTTAATGACTGAAATACCTTGCACATTGGGCTGTCTTGCACACATGAGGAAATTGAAGCTCAGTGAGGTCAGGTGACTAGCCCAACAGCCTCTCTTCTTTCCAACCCGGGGAGCAGGCAAGCTGGGGGTTGAATCCAACCCAAGCTCTTACATCCACCTGACTAAGGACCTTGTCTATGGGGACACAGAGGCTGGAATAGGTACGAAAAGGATTAGGAAGCACAACTGACAGGACTTTGTGGAGGTGAATTGGGGGATACAGGAAAAAGAGGCTCAAGGATGACTTGGAGGTTTAGGGTCCAGGTGACTGGTGAATTTGTGGCATCGTTACAACATAGGGGTGTCAGAATGGTGAGCCTATTTGGAGGATCAAGTGACAATTGGCTTGTTTTTCTGCAGGGTGACTCGAAGTCACCAGAGGAATAATCGGGTGGGGGGGATATACGGAACTAGATTCAGCACCAAGGTTATAGTTAGGGTAAACATTTGAGAAGCATCCATATGGCGATGACAATTTAAAATGTGGGCTAAGATCAGCAAAGACAGGAAGGAGGGAGAAGGAGAAAGTGGAGAGGGAGGGAGAGAGAAGAAATAAAACTAAGGATAGAATTTAGAAGAATGCTTTCCCATGGGGAAAAGATGATGACCTCGATCAGTTATTTCACTCATCTGAGCCCCATTTTCACCATTATAAAATGGGGAAAATCAATGGAAGGATGAATAAACATTCTTAAAAATTCTGACACATGCTACAATATGGATGAACCTCAAAGACATTATGCTAAGTGAAATCTGTGTGAGTCCACTTATATAAGATACCTAGAGTAGTCAAATCTATAGAAACAGAAAGTAGAAGGGTGCTTGTCAGGGGCTGGGGGAAACAGGCGATTGGGGAGTTAATGTTTAATGGATGCAGAGTTTCAGTTTTGTGAGATGAAAGTTCTGGAGACGGACGGTGGAGATGGTCACACAACAGTGTGAATGCACTTAATGCCACTGAACTGTGCATTTAAAAATGGTTACTATGGTCAATTTTATATTATGTGCACTTTACCACAATTATAAATGAATGCACGAATAAAATTTTAAATGGGAATAATATTTATATCCTAGTGTTGATGTGAGGATAAAAGGAGATAATATTTGAACATTTGGCAGAATACCTGGCATATAATTCGTTTTAAATGTCAATAAATACTAGCTTCTTCTCCCCCCCCCCCCCCCGCCCTTACCAGAAAGGAAGAAAAGAAAGAAGGAAGGAAGGAATGGGGCGAAGGAAAGAGGAAGAGAAGGGAATAAGGGGAGTGAGAAGAAAGCCACAAAGGGAACATGTCATGGCAGTCACATGAGGATACATTTCAGAAAAGGGGCAGGTCAACAATGTGAAATGCTGCAGACATCAGGGAAAATGAAGACTGTGGAATCTGACAATTCAGAATATATCGATAACTTTTGAAAGAGCTTCATCAGAGTGCTGAAACCAGTAGAAGAGTTTAAGGGAATAAGAAGCAATCAGCAATCAAGCTGAGGGTGCAAGGAATGCAGGTTCCCTTTCGAGAGCTTAGGGGATGTAGAGGAGAAAGACGGTAGAGGCTTCAGGGGATGCAGCAAAAGGGAAGATTCTTGCACTCTCATTTGTTGGCTTGCTTTTATTTATTTATTTTATTTTTAAATTTTTTTTTAAAGTAGGCTCCACGCCCAGCAGGTACCCCAACGCGGGGCTTGAACTCACAACCCTGAGAGCAAGACCTGAGCAGAGACCAAAAGTCAGAGGCTTAACTGACTGAGCCACCCAGGCGCCCCTGCTGGCTTTAAAAAAAATTTTTTTTTAGGGGCGCTTGGGTGGCTCAGTCGGTTAAGTGACTTCGGCTCAGGTCATGATTTCAGGGTTCTGGGATCGTGTCCCATGTGGCATCGGGCTCCGTGCTCAGCGGGGAGTCTGCTTGCCCTCCCCCTGCTCATGCTTTCTCTCTCTCACATAAATAAATAAAATCTTTTAAAAATATATATTTTTTAAGAATGATAACCCCTGGATATGTTTGTAACAGAAGAAAAGAAATTAGTGAAGAGGGAAAGGTAAAAGACACAGAGCTGGAAGAGAGAGGAGGGAAGGAGGGAGGCCACAGGTGGAGGACTGAGCTTAGGGAAGGAAAGAGCTGTGTCTTCCTCTGGATAGGAGAGAAGAAGTGGAGAAGATTGATGGTTGGGCTTTTTTTTTTTTTTTTTTCCCCTTGTGGGGGAGAAATCATTACATGCCAAGAATGAGAGGCTATTAGCAGGGTAGAGAAACAACAAAGCTGTATAATCAACTCTTAATTATCAGCATTTTCGTTTATCAGCTTCAAATCTTGCTTTCAAGCAAGTTAGCACTTACTCAGCTTAATTACTTGCTTTGTTAGCATTTCAAACTCAGTGTAATATAACTTTGTATGCGGCCTGCAGCCCAGCAGGGTAGCATTTTGACACCTGAACACTTAACCACTTCCGTTGTTCTGGGGAAAGATTTACAGTAGGGTACTTGGGTTGAGGTTGGGGGCTTCGCAGCAGTCTGAGAGGCAAGCAGTTAAGCTTTCCAGGTGTTACTGACTGTGTTTTCACTGCATGGAGGCATTACTTTGTTCGTAGTGATTTCTCAGACCAGATATATCTATTTCTTCAATTATTTATTCAACTAACCTTAAACCCCAGCTATATGCCTGAGACTGTGCTCTGAGTTCTGGATACTAAGATGGTCCCTGCAGCCAAGACACAAATAGTCTAGTAGAAAAAATACATGTAAACAGATCATTATAATACAAAGGGATAAGTGCACAATATCAAAATACAAATGTAAAGAATCAAGTATAAATCCCAGTGGGTTGCATTACCATCTTGGATTATCAACCTTTTCTCTCATCCTAAATAGTTCATGTAATAACGAAGTGACTACACTCTAGCTGACTCTTATATACCAAAGAATTGCACAGCAGAGAAATGAAGTCTCCTGATAAATCTGATCAAAACGTCAAATTCAGTGAGCCTGTCAGACAATGTGAGATTCCACCTAGACTTCCTTTATGGAAAAAATTCAGTTAACTTCTTTTTTCTTTAGCTAACATGTAAGGTCTCAGTGCATGAAAAATTGCAGACACAATGCACACTTTTCTTCAGGAAGGGGGTTCACTACGAAGATTAGTTTCTTTGCTGGGACGGTACGACTTGAAGAACTCCAAGGTGTCTGGAACCAACCATGCATTGAACGTCTTGCTCTGTAAGCCTGGTGCCCTCAGCGGTAGGTGTCCCAAAAGGCGCTCAGCTACGCTGGGCTGTTTGTCCCTACCTTTGTTAATTTCTGTAACAGGTGCTCTCATTTTCTCACATCAGTGTTTAAATCTTTGCTTCTCTCTCCAGTGACCTCCATTGTCCATCAGTCTCCCTTCATAGTGTTTCTTCTTTCCCCTTTCCTTTGTTTTCATGTTGCCTGGCTCCTTTGTCTGGCGCCTGTGTTTCTAGGTTTTGCAGTCAGCGCCTTGGTTTGTACAACTACCACCATCAAATCAAAACCCTTCTTTCCCTTTTGATTAGCAAACCAACCAATCACACCAGCCAGGTATAATCTTTAGGTCTTAGGCTATTTATTTTAACCACTGACTGCCTCAAGTATTCTCTCTTCGCCTACAGTGCCAAATTTTTAAAAATCAAACAAGATCATATATATGCAGGTGCTTTGTTATCTACCACAAGACACACAATTAAGATTATTACTCCCTATTTCAGCACTGTTCTGGTGTCTAAGGTTGCCTTAAAAGAAAACTGCAGAGAACCAAGGCAGGGATTTATTTTGATTAGGTAGTTATGAAATACCTATTTACAAGAACTGGTACTTTTCAAATAAATAGCTACAAATAGAATTTGCCTAGCCCTCAAACTATACAAAACGTTAGTATTGTTTAGTCTTTTGTGTGTATGTGATGACTCATAAGGTACTTGTAGATCTTATAATGCTTCTGAGTTGCTATTATCTCAATGAACACAAAACTATAAATGTATAAAAGTGTTCAGTAACCCAGAGCTTGGTTGATAGTCTGGCAAGTAAAGCAACTCTGAGCTTCTGAAATTGGGAAACATAGACACAATGCCCTCTACATTCCCAAGGCATATTCTCCAGCTGTGTCGTGGCGTTCCCTTTGAATGAATAGACGCTCTGCTCACGTCAAAAGAGGCTGAATTGGAGAAGGAAGGTCCCTAAACTCAACTAAAAAGGAACAGTGGCCCTAATGGTACAAATGGTTGTCTTGTTTTGCAAAAGTAAATTCAAGATGGCTCAGCAACATCAAACTACGAGCAGCTGAAAAAAAAAATCCCACAAAATTGTTTACCGTTTTAGCTACAGAAACTAGAAAAGTAGCATTTCGAATCGAAATGATAAAAAGCTCTATGCACTCCACTTGTGAGCTGCATTCAGTCTGGGCAGGTTGTGCTGAGAGTGGAATGCACTCTTTCCAAGTATGTATTGCTGCCATTCACCAGACCTCCTTGCTAGCCTGCAAGCAACTATCTCCCCATTATACATCCAGAGAGTAATCAGGGTGAAAAGGACAGTCAGTGTAAGAGGAAATAATTGCAGCTTAAACTACTCTTACTCATTAAGAAGCAAGACTATTTGGGGAGCGTGGGGGTTGGGGGTGGGGGTCGGGGAGAATGGTATTGAGTTTTCATCATCCTGTCAGGGCAGGTCAAGTTTTAGCTCGAGCAATTTTGGCATGAATTTCTATAATCGCATTACAGTTAAAAGTATATTAATCGCAGTAGCTATCACCATCCTACGGTGAGATTAATACTTGCAGGAAGGATGGGAAAAGAATCTGAAGTCTGTCCTGGGGTCTGCCTCTGTGTTTGGTGGGAGCTGCCTTTTGTCTTGGGAGAAATGTGGTGGAGGATCAGTAAAGAACAATGATGAAAATATAACCCTCTCCTTTCGCTGCAGACAAAAGAGAAATATATAATGGGGAAGAAAAGGGAAAGGTTCAAGAGGTTTGGGTTGAAATGTTAAGGCTCAAACCAGCTGATAGTAGTTCACAAGCAAATCCATCAGAACTGGAGTTAAGCATGAGATGTCTCTAAATCAGCAGTCTGCACCCAGAGGATGTTTTGCCCTCAAGGGACACGTGACAATGCCTGTAGACATTTTTGGATGTCACATGGGGGGTGGGGAGCGGGCTGCTCCTGGTATCTTGTGTAGAGGCCACTGAGGCTGCCCAACATCCTCAATGCGTGGGGTGGCCCCACACAACAAAGAATTACCCAGCCCCAAAAGTCAATAGTGTCACTGTTCAGAAACCTTGCTCTAAATAAACTAGAAGGAAGACTTAAATATTTATTTTTAATTTCTACTCTGTATTCTGTTACCTATGTGAGGCTTTATGATTAAAATGTTTGAGACTGTTATACATGTCCTGGAAAAAATACATGGGTGTGACAAATAGGGCTGGAGATGTGGGGGACTAACCCATGGAAAAGGGTAGAGATTTTAAGTGAAATTTGGAATGAAACAAAAAGGAGGGCTTTTGGGAAGGAGACTTGGTACTGGAGCATGACAAGACAGGGTTTGATTCATGATTTGATGTTACATCAAAATAACTTCATCACACAGTGCACTGCTAAAGGAGACAGCAAAATCAGTTAATCAATGGTACTGGGACATTTTAAAAGCTACATGTTAACTTTGAACAAAATGGCATTTATTAACATGGCAAGCACCGCCCAGGCAGCTATCTGCACTCAGGACTGGAAAGACCTGCTAAAGTCAACTAAGGTGATTCCCGTCCTAGAAAGGACTGATAGGTCAAGAACTTCTTTGACAAAAAGGATGCTGTGCTGACCAGGAGAGGTGGGTTACATCTTATAATCATTAAGAAACCATGGAAGGAGGATTGGCAAAAGGTGAGATTGAGAAGACAGAATGGACTGAAGCAGACTTTCTCATGGCGTGCTTCCTGGACCAGCAGCATCACTTGGGAACTTACTAGAAATGCAAATTCTCATCTACCACTAGAGAAACTCTGCAAATGGGGCCCAGCAATGTGTTCAAATAAGCTCATCAGGAACCATATGGAATTGTTTGTGTAGTTCAAAAATCATCACCTATCAGCAATTTCTTACAGTTTAACCGAATCCATTAACATTTAGAATTTTGCTCGTTAACCCATCATAACAACAGTAAAAAGGCAAGCTGACAAGTGGGAGATGATAACACATACCTGATGAAGAATTAGTATCCAGAATAAGGAATTCTTACAAATCAAGAAAAAGACAATCTGACTTAAAAAAAAAAAAAAAAGGTTGGGGGGAGCCCCAAAACATGAATAGGCATTTCAAAGAAGAGGAAACATGAAAATCTATAATCATTGAAAAGGAGCTGATTAGTAAATAGGGAAATACAGATTAAAACCATAATGACATGACATTAACTATCAGACTAGCCAAAATTTTAAAAGTCAGATGGTCCAAGTTTTGGCAAAGACACGAGGAACAGGAACTTTCATTTAGTATGTATAGTAGTATAAATTGATAGAAAACACTTTAGAAAATAATTTGGGAGTGTCTCTAGTAAAATGGACCCAGTAATTTCACCCCTCAGTATACCCTACAGAAATTCTTGTACAAACACAGAGCGGGAGCCAAGTACAAGAATGTCCACGGCAGCATCGCTAGTAATAGCAGAAAGTCCAGAAATGACCCAAGTGTCCATCCACAGTAAAACAGAAAAATGAATTGTAATATGATCATAAAATAGAATACTACACTGCAGTGAAAATGAATGAACTACACACAGTAGAAGAGAGGATTTTTAAAAAGCCTAAAGGTGAGTGACAAAGCAAGTGATCAAAGAATATGTAATTCCATCTATGTAAAGTTCAAGAACAGGCAAAACAAAGATGTATGATATAGGGATACACACAACATATGGTAGAACTGTAAAGAAAAACAAGAGAATGGTGGCAAAAATTCACAAGAGTGCTTACCTCAGCAGTGCAGGGAAGGGGATACGCTAAGGGGAGAATATACAGGAGGAGTTCAAAACATCAGTAATATTCTATTGCAGGTGGTAGAGACACAGGTATTACCTTGATCTCCCTTTAAACTAAACCTACACATTACAAAAGCTCTCTCGTATGTGTATTTCTGAAAAAAAAAAATAAAGTTAGGAGTGAACTGGAGGTGACAGAGTGGACCAATAAAGACAACTCTTGTGAGGCATTTTGCTGTGAAGAGGAGCAGAGAAACAAGATAGGTAGAGGTGCCAGAGTCAACAGAGACCTTTTCTTTCCTTCCCCGGAGATGAGTGCTCTTGCCACATGCTTCTATGGTGATGGGAGTTAATCAGCAGTGAGGGACATTTGCTAATGAGGGAAGGAGGGAATCGTTGTTGACCGAAATACTTACGCTAGTGAAGGGAGCTGGGCCCCAGAACAAAACTGGGGCAGCTGGCCTCAGAAAGGGGTGGGGTAGTTCATCACTATTACTGCAGGGAAGGTAGAGACATGGCACACAGCTGGACAGGGAGATGTGTGTTGAGAAGAAGCAGCAGTTCTGGTGAAATTGCTTCTATTCTCTCAGTCAAACATCAGCCAGGTCATCAGCTGAGAGGGACAGGAGAGGAGATGCTGGAGATCTGTGATGAGCAAACTTACCAGGGGAATGTAACAGGATTTCTCAAACGCTGATCTGAGGTGTGTGGTTTTGGATTCAAAGGAGGGCCAGTCAGCATGGCTGGTTGTCATGGTCAAGTGTCAGGTACACCCCTGAGCTTAACTGGGGCTGGATGAGTTCAGTGAAGCGAGAGAAAAGGAGGAGTGTGGGGGATGTGTATCAAGGATGACTTATACAGTGATAAGCATGGAACATAAATAGGTAAGAAGAGAAATAAGAGGGCTCAGCTAGCTGGGCGTCTGCCTGGGCTCAGATCATGATCTCCAGGTCCTGGGATTAAGCTCCATGTAGAGCTCCCCGCTCAGGAGGGCGTCTGCTTCTCCTTCCCCCCCTCTGCCCCTCCCTCCTGCTTGCCCATTTGCACGTTCTCCCTCTCAAATGAATAAAAAAAATCTTAAAAAAAAAAAAAAGAAGAAGAGACATGTGAGCCTGAAGGGAGGGGGTATAGGAAGGAGGAGGGACCGGCAATGAAAAATATACAGGGTCAGTGGAGTGGAGATTCTAAAAAGTTACACACTGTTGGAATGGAGTTATCCCAGTAGTTGTGCTGCAGAAACAGACAGTGGGGATCAGAGAACGAATGGGGCCACAGGTATGGAGGTTTCAGCAGTGGTGCAGTTACTGGTGATGACCGGGTCTAGGGTATGACTATGGGAGGTGATAGCTAAGATGGTGTGAAGGAAAACTAGTGTGAGCAGATGGGGGCGAGGAATGAAGAAACCAGGGATAGATCTTCTATCTACATGGAGCTGGATGATTTTGAGAATAATGACAGAGACGATAGTGAGGCAGGTTCTAGAATCTTCAACAGAGTGGGAATGTCTTAGCAATCACCAGGTAACAGCAACACGTGCTTCAAGGGAGCCACTGATTTTGAGAGCGAAGGAAGGAGGAATGTGTGGAAGTGGCTGTGTGGAGCCTCGGGGCGAGAAAGAAAGACCGTGCTAAGATCATGCTCCATCTGCAGGAAGAAGAAGAAAGGCTCACTGAACACAAGGCTTATGAAAATGGTCTTGAGTGCAGAGAGGTTGAGAACCTTTAGAAAGTTGTTGCCCTCCAATGCCTACATTGAAATGTCCATGGTCAAAATGTTAAACAAGATGACGTGGAAAGGAAAGCTCAAAAATGAGCAGCTTTATTACTTTATTTTTTTACTTGAAGATAGTACTTGGATGTTTGTTGAATCAATGAAATGGAAACTGTGCAAAGGCCCGGGGAGTCTTCACAGCTACTATTCAACTTCTGAAGCATAAAGAACATCACTTTAAGGTGGGGAAATCAGCAAATACTCGAGTGAAATGCATGATACGCGATTGGACCCTGAAACCCCTCCATCCGTCCCAAAAAGCTATAAAGGACTATATTGGGATAATTGGTGAAATTTGAGTATGGACCATGGATTAGATAAGAGCATTAAATCAATGTTAAATTTCCTGATTTTATAACTATATTGTGGCTGTTCAAGAAAATGTCCTTATTTGTAGTAAATATAAAATGAAATATTTAAAGAAGCATATCTGCCACTTATTCTCAAATTGTTCAGAAGAAGAATTAATATATAACTATTTATATCTCTGTGTAATTCACAATACTCTATGTAGAGAATGATAAAGCAAAAGGAGTAAAATGTTATCAACTGGCTAATCTAGTTAAATGATACATGGTAAACCTTTGAGATAGTCTTGAGATCTTTCTGTAGATTTGGAATCACATTAAAATAAAAGTTATCTCCCCTGTCAAGCACACAAAAAAAAAACAACAAGAAAAAACACCTTCCCTTCAAGCTTTAATGGACCAAATTCTGAATGTGCACATTCCATTTATAAATGCGGGAGAAAATACAGCTTAATAGTGTTGATGTGGCTCAGATCTACTTTCCATTGACAGTGGGTACAGCCTAAGTCCATGAGATGTAACCGCCAAAGAAGCTAGAAGATCTTTGGATCCAGTAGCAAGTAATGGCAATGAGGGAGCAAAAAGGCCCCGCTCAACTCTATAATGGTCACTCAGCATCAAGAAAGCTGAGTGTCATTCTGAGTATCAAGCTTTCAAGATGGATGCTGAAAACAAGAGCAGGCCAACCAGAGAGAGAAGAAGGGTAAGAAAGGGGCCGACACAATTTTCAGATAAAGAATAGAGTTGACTAAGTTCAGAGAAGAGAAGGCTCATGAACATGTAAACATTTGACGTGACAGAGTGTGAAAAAGGGTGTCTGTTTGTCTCAAGTCAAGTTGGGAAAAAGCTTTCCCAATAATTGGACGTGTCCAAAATCATAATGGTTTGCTTTAGGAATCGTCAGTTTTAATTGGAAATACTCAAGCAAAACTGGAACAATTATTCATCCAGGACACTGTGAAAAGTTTCAACAAGGGTCAAAGGGTTGGAATGGATCATCTTTAAAATTCTTTCCTAACCTCAAAAGCCTATCTGACTTAATTGACAGTTCTGAAAATCCTTGGGCAAATATAAGATAATACTTATAGTGATATATATATACACACACACATACAGGCAAGCTGTTTTTTAGGTGATGGCATAATCTGATTGTCTATGAAAAGTACAATGATGAGATATGAAGGTGATTCACGGGGCCCGGCAGTCACTGGAGGTAGCTGACACTCCTTCACCGTGTTTATTACCCATCTGAAACCTGAAGTGATTTGGCACATATCTCATAAGCAGAAAACTCTCTTTATCACCTCTGCCACTTCCAAATATTCGAACCAGACTCCGTGGTCACTGTTGGCCAAGTGAAACCTTGGCAGCCTCCATTCTGTCCTGTGGGAATACTTGCAAGTTCAAGATTGCTCTTTCATGGAAAGAGAAATGGAAAACCAAGGCATTCCTGGAACTAGCTCCACCATACTATACTGTCATGCAGACTCCATCAGGCTGAAAGCAGAGCAGGAATCCTTTGAGTATCGTCATAGCAATACAAAAGCTTCAAGTCTTGCTCACAACCATTATTGCCATTACCTAAATCACAACAGAGAAATAAAATACAGCAAAATAAAATGTGTTGTTCTTCTGTACTAACTTCTTCTGAACCTAATGCTACTCTGTAAATTAGGCAAGCCCTCTACCTTTCAGCATGAACCACCTCACAGCAGGAATAAGAGAAATCAATTTGCCCTACTCTAGTTATAGGATGATATAAAGATGATAGGACAAGCAACACATACAAATACAAATAATGGTTTAATAAAACTAGTTTTTACTATTATAGATTGGCAGGGTAAAAAAAGCTACAACAAAAAGGATGATCTCTGTTCAATACGTACATTAAAAAAAAATCTTGCCAAAAACATAACATTTATTTCATACATCTGCTAGTTGCTTTCAAAAATACATCGTCTAGATCTTGAAGGAAAAATCTAAACATTCCCGTCAACATCAATTTGACCTTAATGAACTTTGGGAGAAGGGTAAGAGGGATATTTTAAAAAACTTAAGTAGCTCACTGAAACCACTAAAAATTAAAATGTGGGCAAAACATCAATTTGATTTCTTATATTGCCATTTTCATTGACTATGTCCTATAGCACAGTCCTCAAAGTGTAGTCCAGGGCCCTGAGCATCCTTAAGACCCTTTTGGGGGTCCTTAAAATCCAAGCTATTTTAATAATAGTAGTAGTAGTAGTAGTAATAATACACATTTGCCTTTTTCACCCTTATCTATTCATTAGTTTATAAGATGTAGGATATTGCAACAGACTGACTGTAGAAGCAAATCTGAGAATCTAGCTGTCTTCCATTAAGACAAACGTTAAGATGTTAACTAAAGGGGTGCCTGGGTGGCTTAGTCAGTTAAGCGTCTGCCTTTGGCTCAGGTCATAAATCCCAGGGTCCTGGGATCGAGCCCCACATCAGGTTCCCTGCTCAGTGGGGAGTCTGCTTTTCCCTCTCCTCCCCACTTGTGCTCTCTGTTGCTATCTCTGTCTCTCTCTCTCAAATAAATAAAATCTAAAAAAAAAAAAGATGTTAACTACAATTGGCGTGATCATTCCATAGTATACACAAATACTGAATCATTACGTTGCACGCTTGAAACTAATAAAATGTCGTATGTCAATTATACCTCAATTAAAAAAATAACAAATAGAACAAACATTAAATAGATTTACAAAAACACCACTCTTTTTCTAAAATGTTCTGTTGCTGTTGTTTCAGAAATTACTTACTTTTTACAAAAATTTATGTGAATGTATAATGCGTTAAATTTTTTTAATTTTTAATTTTTTAAACGAATTTGTAAGTAAATATCTTTTAAATTTCTCAGTTTTAATTTCATAGTTTTGATATAAGTATTGAGAGATAATAGCTCACATACACAAAAGCTCTTTGGGTTTTCAATAAGTTTTGAAAGTGCAAAGCGTTCCTGACCAAACAACTTGAGAACCACTGTTCTATGGTAACATGACGAGATACAGCAATGTGTGTTAGTCCTCTGATTTTTGCTAGGAAAATAGAATTAAATAATTTACATTGAACTAACTCGATAGATGGCTGTTTTGGGTAAAATATCAGGTTAGGGTTGTCATATTTTCCCAAGTAAGTGATACAATAAAGACCTGACTAATACTATCATTAACAAACAGTATAAATTAAGGGGAGAATAGAAAGTTTGCCACCTGTAGAAATAAACACTGTGAAGGACCATAAAGAAAATGCAGCCTTATTATTTCATTCTTACTTTATTTATTTATTTTCCACCTACTTTCAAAATGGTTGGAGACAACTTCCAATAAAAGCACAGGAACAATAAGACCAACAACTAACAACACAGGATGAAAGGCCAACATTTAGTAGGAAGGGGGAAAGGGAGGAGGGAATGGAGTGGAAGCAAACAATATTAAGCCCTATTTGAGGAAAGCCACAGCAATTAAGCCTGAGTACTAGCTCCTTGTTTGCTAGCAGTCAAAGTAAAGAGTAAAATGGCAGGAATGAAATGACTCCCACTGTCTAGAAGGAAATAGGCTAGCTCTTCAGAAGACATCATCTTCCTTGGGGACCTGAACTCTGGAAACATTCAATCTGTCACAGGACTCTTTTCACTGCGAGTGAGGAGGAGAGTAAAAGCAACAGTACCCTTGCTGAAGGAATTTCACACATGCTATTATTTTACAGTTGAGGAAATGGAGTCTACCAGAGGGTAAACAGATCGCCCAGGGCATGCAGCTCTAAGCATCAAATCAAGCCAAGATGTAAATTAAAGTCTGTCTGACTTCAAAGTACGTGTCTTAACCACTTTGCTCATCTGTCAAGGTCTTCATGTTAAATCACATTTTTCTTAAAAAAGAAAAACAAATTCTTCTTCTGGAATCCTTTGGTCCCTATCCCTGGCCGGTAGTTTCTCCCAATATTGTGATATTTTAAAAAGATCCCCACAAAATTTTAAATTGTACCCATTGAGAACCACTGGTCAAGAACCTTATAATAGGCCTCCCATGGTCATGAATTAGATCATCATGAATACTCTCTGAAGGCCTAACACGATAAAGGGGAACACATGATCAATTTTAAAAATCAAAAATGGGTTACTTTGGAAAAACGGAACTTGCTTCATGAGAAACTTTACTCTGGGAGCCTCACCAATTCTAGAGCCACCTCTGATGAACCATGTGTCTAATAACCCAACAGGGATAAAGCTTGGACGAGCAGAGGGGACAAAAAGTACACATATCCCTTAGGTTCCTGCATGTCAGACTGGCGTACGCACATTCCGGAGGGGTACATAGCGGAGTGCCAAGGTTATATAGCACAACAGAATTAGAGTACGGGACAATCAAATGTAACCAAAGATTGGGGGGAGACACACCATTATTTTATATTAAAACACACTATGGAGAAGAATGTAACATTTATATGAGTTTTAAAACTAACACCTAAGATCTTATAGAAATGTTGAGTCTGCTATGCTACTTTGGACTCTAACTCTAAAGAGCACAGGTTCATTTTCTTTCTTTGGTTAGAAGAAATGCTTGAGAATCCACCTTTATCAGTTATTCTTATATGTTACTGGGATAAGATTTTTTTTTTGTCCTAAGAATCTACAAAATAGTAACTATGTAGCTAGAGAAGATATATTTTGAAGAACAGAACTGTCTTGCTTTCCTGTTTGAGGAAGTGGTGACCTACCTTCAGAAGTGACCTCAGAAATACCTATAGTTTGAGGTAGGACTTGTTCAGGAAAAGTTCCATGTTTATCTATTCATATGCTTAAGGACTCAGTTTAATTTCAAACTTATGCACCATAAAGCATGAAAAGCATGACCGTGGCCAGAAATATCTCAATGACACATGTAACCAAATTTCCTATCTGTTAGATCCTTCCATGGGGGGGATGAAAAGGTAGCTCTGGTCTGGATTTCAGATTCATGATATGCATCAGAAGCCACAAGGTTAACACTTAAGCTAAGCTCTCTCTAAATGAGTTGGGTGAGACATGCAGTCATTGCATTTTGGGTGTCAACGTTTACATCACTGATCTATTATATGTAAACATGCAAGATAAATCAATAATTTTTGCAATCCTATTTTGGCATCTATTCAGTTCTTTAATGTGCTGGAAGCCTCAAAATGTAAAAGGGGTCTGGATCTTTCTCTAAACTGTACTCCAAGAGATCCTGACTTCCGCTATAGGGTGGCTTCATATGGCTCTCACACAAGTTGGATTTTGGTTGGAACTACCCCCTGACTGGAACATGAGAACGAATTAAAAATTGTCTGTGTCTTCAGATATCTGAGTTAACTTTTAAATGCATTAATGATACCCATCTGGATATCAAAATGTCTCTGTGAAAAATCAGTCATCTTAGTTTTGTGGTTCTTTCTGACAATAACTAGCCAAACAGTTTTGGCTGCTTCTCGAGAGCATTTGTGGCATGAAGTATACAAGAAGAAGATGCTTACTTACCCTCCTGCTTGTTGTGACAGAGAAGTATTAACACAGTGCATGTGAAAGCGATCAAATTGTTTGAATATAAGTTTGTGTTGTATCATTTAAAAAATGAACTTGCTGTCAGAAAAAAAATGTGTGCCCACTCTGATTTTTGTCATAATGTTTTTTTTCTTATTTTGGGGGGTAATGGTGAGAGGGTAGGAGGAGGAGTGTTGTATCATTTAAAATATGAACTTTTCTGTCAAGAAAAAAAAAATTCTGCCCACTCTGATTTTTGTCATATTTTTTTTTCTTATTTTGGGGGGTTAATGGTGAGAGGGTAGGAGGAGGAGCGTTAGTGGCCAAAAAAAGGGGGGGGGCGCCTAGGTAATTCAGTTGGTTAAGCCTCTGACTCTTGATGTCAGTTCTGGTCATGATCTCAGGGTTGTGAGATAGAGCCCTGCCTCAGGCCCCACACTCAGTGCGGAGTGTGCTTGGGGTTCTCTCTCCCTCTCCCTCTGCCTCTCCCCCTGCTCACACACGCATGAATTCTCTCTCTAAAAAAACAAAAAAAACACCCTTTTCTGGGGGCCTTCTTCAGCTTAGAATTAGAAGGCATAATGAGTTTCAGAGACGGATCAGAGCAGAATGGAGGGAGAAATGCTTACCTGGGTTTTAACAGCTCTTTGTGTTTCTGTAACTCGTTTCACTGCAGGACAGAAGCCAGGGGCAACAATGCCGCAGAATTTACATTTATTATCCCCTCTTACTATTAAATACAGCACAGGCCTTCTAGAGACACCTAAAGAAGAACTATCATTTTTTTTCTTTTAAGTAGGCTCTATGCCCAGTGCAGAGCCCAACGCAGGGCTTGAACTCAGGATCCGAGATTAAGACCTGAGCTGAAATCGAGAGTTGGACACTTAACCAACTGAGCCACCCAGGTGGCCCAGGAACTGTTGCTTTTTTTTTTAGCTTCTTTTTTTTTTCCAGAAAAAAAAATATTTTTGAGAAAAATTGTGGTATTTTGGAGTGTAATTCATCATTCACTCCAATTGACAAGCCAGGGCCTTCCAAGCATACTCTTAGATGTACCATTATTTTGGCTCAGGTTTTTGCTTTTGTTTCAAGAAAAAAACTAATAATTCATTTTGAGAGAAATTTCTCATAAGACATAAATTCATTGTCTTATGAATGAACGAATAATTTAGCAAAGCACACATTCATCTCTTCCATCACAGCCTCACAGAAAGATAAATGAAAATATTTCGAATAAATAACATTCCCTTACTTTAAGCAAAAATCACTGGTAGGCAACTTGAAATAGTTCTTATAATTATACTTCTCTAATGCTTTGGAAAGGACTCATTTCATAAAACATAATCTTCAGTGTTCTCATAGTTCTCTAATCTCTGTTTGCTTGTTATAGATTATTTTCTCCATAATATCACTTAAAAGAAACTAACGTTATGCCTGTCCTTCCCCCTCCCGCATCCACTTAAATCAACAAAACTGAAATGAAAAGCCTTCTGACCTATTTTTAATTCCACGTCTCTTTTAGTTAGCACAAAAAAACTGTACCAGAAGAGGCTGATATTTGCCACACGATAAATGAGGCCTGCTGGCGTCTCCAGATTCCAAGGCCATTAAATTAAATATAAAAAGATCAAGGTTATTGCAGACTGTATCGTGAAACTCATAATGTCATCAAGTTGAACAAGCTCAGTATGCCTCTCTCCCCTTGTGTCTCCTTCAGTCCTAATTGGGTAGCGTGGCTCTTACATCCCATTGCATGCAAAACTCGAGAAGACTCTAGTGCTCCTCACTTTAAATACTCCTCGACAGTGGCCTTGCCTGAACATTTACGTTCTCATTTAGGTAAAGACAGTGCGAGACTTATTCAGGAGAGAAGTTCAGATTGCTGAAAGGCACCTGTAATGTGTCACTTTCACTTAATTAAAAAGGCAACACCTTATTGTTTATATAATCAGCCTGGAAACGGGTAAAATCGGAGGGGAAAAAAGATTAGCCCATGGTCCAATGACATTCTGCCTCCAGCAAGAAACTGCCCCATGTCAACCAGCTAAACAAAGCATCCAGGCTTTGAAAATAATGAGGGGAACCGATCAGCATAATTCATTACTATTACCAAGAGAACACAGCCATTTAAAGCATTAAAATATTTTAAAAGCCATCTAAAACTACGCGTATGGGAGATCATCATTTGTCAAATAAAATTGTATCAATGCACGATAAAAAATGTATTCTTATGAAGAACCAAAATTAAGTACTAAGTCCTAAAAACATCTTAAGTCTCAGTTTCAAAGTCTATACGAAGGTAATCTCTTTGACATCTAAAAATTCATTTTTCCACCCTAACAACTGAGTATATTTTAAATTCAGCAATTGTACTCCTTGGAATCTATTCTAAGAACATAACTGAACATGTGACTCCAGATGTATAAATAAGGAAGTTCAACAAGGCATTGTCTATAATAGCAAACAATGGGAAATAATCTAAACCCAAACCAAGGGATTAGTTAAACAAATTATGGTACTTGTATATAATGGAATACTACGCAAACATTAAAAATGATTTCTACATATAGTCACAAGATATAAAAGAAGCCCAGTTTTAAAACCATGTGTAGTATATGACCCCATGAATATGCATAGAATAAAGGTCTACAACTGTATACAACTAATAGTTAACAGTTAATCTTTGGTTCCTGGAGTTAATAGTGGTTTTATTCTTCCTTATGATTACCGACACTTTCTAATTTTTGTAAAATGAACGTGTATTATTTGGGTAATGTACAAAACTTTGAAAGAAAGCAATAGAAATTATTTTTGCCCTCATGTGAAGGTTCATGGGTTACACCTAAATATACTCATTAAAATGACATAAAGTTTCCCCCCCTACACCTGGAATAGGAAATGTAATCCGATGTTTGAGATTCACCCTAGAAATTCACAGTAGTCATATCCAAGATGCTCAGGCTAATATTATAAAATGTTCAACGGACATTTCATTTGTAAGTGACAGGCCACGAGTTTTCTCTGGTAATATATGATATCCACACACGGGTACCTTTAGTTCATTGTAATTCGTGGCTGAACTGTTTGTCCAGAGTCAATTAATATAGATGGCAAAACCAAGAAACTTGATTCAAAGAAAGACTAATACCTTTCATAAACAGACTTGATAATTCTAGAACTCAAGAATACTCCTAGTCCTTAGAAAATGAGAAAGTTTGGGTTTCATTCTTTCATTTGGCAAATTTTGGTTGATTCCTACCAAGTGAGGTTTGTTGAACACACTTGGATGAGACCTTTTCAATTCTTATTTTAGATCAGTCTTTAAAACAAATAAAAACGACTCCAAAAAATTACTATTTTCCTATTATATCTATAATTCCAAAAGATTAATGTATACAAAAGAGGGATAACATTTTTCTTTAATCTTGGTTACCTATCAATAATATATGCTCTTCTTTCCAGTATAATCTAGGCCATTCCTGGGTGCCTGGGTGGCTCAGTCAGTTAAGCATCTGCCTCTTGATTTCAGCTCAGGTCATGATCTCAGGGTTTTGAGAGTGAACCCCACATCAGGCTTAAGATTCTTTCTCTCCCTCTGTCCCTCCCCCTGCTCTCTTTCTCTCTCAAAATAAATAAATTTAAAAAATAATAATCTAAGCTACTCCGTTTCTGCATACCTTCTGCATAACCCCACTTTCAGATAATCCTTGGAAATCTGAAACATAGCAGAAATGGCTCTAGAGATCTGAGTTCTAGTCCTAACTCTGCTAAATGTTCTTGGCAATCAAAGACAAGTTACTGTACTCCTCTGGGTCCAAATTTCAGTATCAACAAGGTAAAACTATCTCTGATGCTTCTTGCAACTCTGAAAGCCTAGGGTTTTCTGTCAGTTTATTTTTTTTATAGCAAATGGCATGTCTGCTCATTGCTTCTTACCGTACTGACTTTCTCATGACTTGTCTGGCTGAAGTGATGATGACTAGTACTTAGTCAGCCAACACCACTTGTCCGGCATCTACCTTGTGACAAGGAGCTCTGTCGGCCCCTTGAAGAAGATAATGAACACCAGAGGAGATACTCCTGATCTTCAGGCGCTCCCTAGCTAGCTGAAAAGATAAATAAAGCGTCCAAGAGATGATGGCTGAAGGACTGGTCTGAGACAAGGATCAACAGCCACAGGATTGTGCATTAGAAACTATCCAATGTGTCCTGTGAGGTATCGAAATATGCCAGGTGACCAGATTTGATCAAAATGTGCACTGAATCAGATGAAAGACGGGGTTTGATACAGATCATGGAAATGGGTTGGCGGAAATGGACTGAAATGTTTTGAATATTTTCCCTGTTAATAAGAAGGGAAGCAGGCAACCAGCCAGATGGCAAAGGAGGAGAAAGCATATGGCTTGGATAATCCACACTTCGGATGATCGGCCCTTGAATAACTGAGGGCAGGCTCCGTTTCACTAGGAAGCCGGTAGATGTCCATTGTCCAGCACTACTTTGCATGGATCCCCATTGTCTAGTCTTTACTTTGGAGACAGGGATTAACTTCTTTCCATCATCATTCCCACACCCACCCACCAGACTCCTTTTCTCCTAAAGGATATAAGTTGGTTATTTGGCACTAAGCCTATGTGCACAAGCATGAGTGTGGGTCATACATGCCTCTGTGCGTGCGTGTGTGTGTGTGTGCGTGCGTGTGTGTGCGTGTGTGTGTGTGTGTATTACCTTGGGAGGCAGTGAGATGCACTACCCCTAACTTTAATCTTCAGGTAGTGAATTCAGACCAGTGAATTCAAAGCCTAGTCAACCATAGAGACATAATCTAATCAAGCCTGGGCAGTGGACGGCCCAGAGGGGTTGTCATCCCTGGTTATTTCTCACACCCCCAAAGAGAGTTGGCCGCCTGTGTTCCCTTGGGGACAGTGGGCGGTCCAGTAAGCCTGGGGAATACACTAGGTACATCTCACCAGGAACAAGGAGCAGGGCAAATGATCATGTTTTTATACTTCTTATAAACTCTGCCTCTGAGAAGGGAGGAGCAAATCCTCTTAAAAGAATGCAAATAAAGAGACTGCTTAAATCGTGTCAACTGCATTGATCACCTGGCATTAAGTCCACACCATTAGGTCCTAACTACTAAGTCAGAGGAGATCATTTGTTGTGGTGAAAGTAAAACTATTTTTCTCCAGCCTATGGGTAAGTTATTTTCTTTGAAAGTATGGCTTTCCAATCTCAGCCACAAAACCAAAACTAAAGTGAATGACAAGACAGGATTAAAATAATTACTTCACCAGTCAAAAACATCGCCATTAATCATACAATGCACATATAGTATATTAAAATGCTTTCTTCGAATGTCACTTTTTCATATCAGAATAATCCTACCACTTAGTACAAGATTTACTTCTGAAAGAAAACCATCTGGTGTGATTTACAATACTACTGTGAGCAAAACTTTTTTTTCCCAGAAAGCTCATTAAATTCTCCTTACCTCCTAATGGTTTCATTAACATGCAAGAAGTACAGGAGGATTTTAAGCCAAATAGTAAGCTGACTATGCTTAAACATTTTTTAAATTACAAGAAAGTTTGGAAAATGATGGAAAAATGACTCATAATCATATCACCTTAAAACAACTCCATGCTCCTGAACACCTGCACCCTCCACCATCTCATTGTTGCTGACTATCCATATGCATGCTTTTCAATTTTATATTATTGTAATTATATATATATACCACTTTAAAAAAAATGAGACTTTAAAACACAAGTATTTCTTTACGTTGCCACAGGTCTTCAGTGTTACACCTTTTGATGGCTGCATTTCCAACAAAAGGATGCATCTTCATTCACCCACCCATGCCTCTACCGCCAGACAAGTAGACTGCTCCGGACTGTTCACGATAACAAACGATTCTGCAATTTATAACTTTATGAACACAGTTTTTTTCTGCTTTAGGACTATCTAGTTAGGCTAAATTTCCAGAAATATTAATTGTGTGAATGTTTTTATTTGTTTACTTTTAAAAGATTTTCTTTATTTGACAGAGAGATAGGAGCATAAGTAGGCAGAGTGGCAGGCAGAGGGAGAGGGAGAAGCAGGCTCTCTGCTGAGCAGGGAGCCCGATGCAGGGCTCGATCCCAGGACCCTGGGATCATGACCTGAGCTGAGGCAGACGCTTAACCAACTGAGCCACCCAGGCACCCCTGTGTGAATGTTTTTATAACTCTGGATGTATGTGCCACATGCTTTTCAAAGGGACTATAGCAATTGATGTCACCATCAGCAATGTAATCATTTATCAGTTACACTGCAGCTGAAATTGCACTTTTTAAAAAAAGGTTTAATTTATTAATTTATTTGAGAGAGAGGGTGTGTGTGTGCAAGCGGAGAGGAAGGGTAGAGGGGGAGGGACAAGCAGACACCATGCCTAGTGCAGAGCCTGACATGGGGCCAGATCTCATGACGCCAAGATCTTTTTTTTTTTTTAAGATTTTATTTATTTATTTGACAGAGAGAGACAGCCAGCGAGAGAGGGAACACAAGCAGGGGGAGTGGGAGAGGAAGAAGCAGGCTCCCAGCGGAGGAGCCCGATGTGGGACTCGATCCCGGAACGCTGGGATCACGCCCTGAGCCGAAGGCAGACGCTTAACGACTGCGCCACCCAGGCGCCCCCATGACCCCAAGATCTTGATCCAAGTGGAAACCAAAGTCAGACGCTCAACTGACTGAGCCACCCAGGCGCCCCCAGATTGCACTTTTTAATGATTACTACATATTTTCCCATACGTTTGCATACAGACATATGGTGTTTTTATACACTGTCTGGTCACATCCTTTGGCCATCTACCTATTGGGGTCTTAATAGTTACAGGTAATATACTGTTTATATTTATTGTCTGATTTGGTCTAACATTTCCTAATTGATCATTACCCCATTGGGTGTTATTCTTGCACAAAAAGCTTTACATTTTTATACAGTTAGAACACACAGATCTTTTCTTTTATTATTTCTACTGTTTCTTACAATCTTATCCTTCTTACACTCTGTTTCTTACAATTCTTACAATCACACAAACATTCAAAAGACCAGATTCTTTGTTTTTCTACAGTTCCATGAAATAACTTAACTCTTCAACACATTTGTACGTTTTGGGGGACCTATGGTACTAGGTATGGATTTTAAAACTCTTTTTCCTAAATGCATAACCAGTTACTTGAATACTATTCATCTCTCATATTGACAGTTTTGTAGTTCACATAAGTAGGAATTATTTTAGGAATACTTAGGAATTATTCTTATTTCCTAAATCATTTTAGGAAAATTAGAAATTATTTTAACTAAAAAAACTAGAATAAACTAGAATTGAAATAAATAAATAAAACTGGAATTCAAGAAGGAATAAAAATAAGGCTTTTAAAAGTTTGTTACAAAACCCAGGTATAAAGAAACGTAATTTGGAAATAGAGCATTTCTTATTTATATACCAAAGGCAAAGTAATGGTGGTATGGATTGAATGATATTCAACCCTCCTCCCCTCAGAAAGATAATGCTTCGATCCTAACTCCTAGTGCCTCAGAATGTAACCTTCTTTGGGAATAGGGTCATAGCAGATATAAGTAGTTAGGTGAAGATGAGGTCGAACTGGAATAGGGTGGGCCCCCATTCCAATATGCTGGCCACATGAAGACAGAGACACAGGAGAGCATCATGTGAGCGCAATGGCAGAGACTGGAGTTTCTCAGCTAAGCATAACCAAGAGACGCCAAAGATGGCGGGCAAACCAGCAGAAGCCAGGAACACGCAGTGAAGTATTTCTCCCACAGGTTTCAAAGGAGCCGGGCTCTGCTGACACCTAGTTTTTTTACTTATAGCCTCCAGAACTGTGAGACGATACATTTCTGTGGTTTCAAGCCACCCAGGTAGTGGTACCCGTCACAGCAGCACCAGGAAAGTAACACAAAAGGCAACAACTATACAAATAAGACCGAACGATGACTAGCGATGAAAAAGTTGCATTTCTTGCTCTGGCAGACACTACAGATGGGCCAAGAGCAGTCACAGTCTCCTTTCTCCTTACCTTCTTGCTCCAGGAAAATGGCTCGGCCTCCCTCACAGTTCACAGTGGCCAGGCGGCCCCTTCTGTCCGATGAAATGCAACTGGAAGACCTGGGGGAAGGACTTTCCTTCCTGAGGGAATTACAAAGCCTCACAACTGAAGTAGTACAGTTGCGCTTTGGCCCTGAGAAAGAAAGCCAGGAGGCAAGGAGAGTGGAGCAGGAAGACCGCTGGAGCCTGGGCCGGAGGTAGACACTGCATCTCTAACTTAGTTAAACAGTCCTTGTTGGGTTTTCTGTCACGACAGCCAAATATGGGGGAAAAGAGGAATCAAACTTCTTGTCATTTCAGTTTTATAAAGCGTTATGGAAAACTTCACGGCAAACATCAAGCAGAATCTCCATCCACCCACCCATCCTATGACAGAGGGCTTCTACCGAGCAGACTCCTGTGCTCCCTTCCGGCTCCAGTTCGGGTGTGTCCTCTTTCCGGAAGCTTTCTCTGGCTCCTCAGAGCCCTCAGTATACTTTTCTGCTTTCTCCATTAATATCATTTACACACCTTTACTTTATTAACCCTGATCACCTCATGATGCAATGATCTGAACTTCCTTCTCCTTCTGACCAGGAGCACAGAACCCCTGTTTTTTCATCTTACTACTAGCAGCACCTGTGATTGAACCTGGACCTCGGTAGGCACTCAGTAAATGATTGTTGAATGAACACAGGAATAAGAAAAGTCACTGAACCTCAAGGACAGGAAAACTAAAAGGAAATGAGGTCCAAGAGCATCAAGAGTATGCCAGGCTTTTAATCATCAAATCATTTACTGAAAGGAAAACCTGGCAGATGTACCCCCAGAATCTTTACAACGTCATCTCACTTAAAATAACATTATGATTTAGTGGGATATATGAGTATTTATAATTTTTATTTCACTGAATAGTTTACTCTGTGGTAGGCATTGTGCTCAATGTCTTAATTATCTCATTTGAATTCCCTCAACAACCTTCTCAGGCAATGGTGGGGCTAGATGACTTTTACCAAGAAAGGGTTTATAGGGGCAATTTGGTTGGAAGTGGATGACTAAGGTACTTGTCTGAAAGCTCTATTAACCTAGCTGGCCCACAGTCTTTCACTTGGACTGTATATTTATTTGGGGTGGTCGAGGGGAGGAAGCAGATGGAGACTGGAGGGGGAAGATAGGAAGCAACCCTAACTCTACCTTAAAGATGTGACTGGGCTCAAAGATAGTATCAGTTGGATTACTGCATTTCACAGATATGAAAATTGAGACCTAGAAGGGATCAGGAACAAACCACGGTTATTAAATGATGGTGCAGGAGTGGACTGAGAGACCTGCCTTGAACTCCTACACGTACTGTCTGAAGTAGGTTCACTCTGAACTCTCATAGCTTAAGGCTGAAAAGGTCCACTCCCAAAAAGGGGCGGAGCATGACCAGAACAGCGCCATAACAGTACAGTTATGAAACCTGGTGACATCCCAAATGATTCCACGCCTGCTGTGTCTGGTCTTTATAAGCATTTTTAAATTTTTTTAGAGTTTCAAAAATATATTTCTTGGGGCGCCTGGGTGGCTCAGTCGGTTAAGTGTCCAACTCTTGATTTCCATGCAGGTAATGATCTCAGCGTCATGAGATCAAGTCCCACGTCAGGCTCTGCACTGAGCCTAGAGCCTGTTTGAGATTCCCCCCGCCCCTTCCCCGCTCATGCAATCTATTTCTCAAAAAAAAAAAAAAAAATTATCTCTTTTATTTTACCCATCAGCTCTATTTCTGTAGGTCAGTATCTTTCAGAACAAATCTAATCCCTTCCAGGGGTTACCCTTCAAATATTTCAAGGATGCCATTATGTTCTCCTTGAGATAGGCTCTACATAATCAAATATCTTAAATTATTCCTCATGTGAGATTTTAAAATTCTGTACATTTTGTGAAAATTAACAAAGAATCATGCATTTGTTGACAAAAAAATGAAAATAATACAGAAGTGCAAGGGCACAATATGGAAGTCTTCCATCACCAAACTCCAGTCTCTAAATTCCATTCTTTAAGAGTAACCGTTGCTGACAATTTGGTGGACTTTCCAGAACTTTTTTTTTCCTTTTAATGATTTTTTTTTTTTTTAAGTAGGCTCCACATCCAATGTGGGGCTTGAACTCATGACCCTGAGATCAAGAGTCACATGCTCTACCAACTGAGCCACCCAGGTGCCCTTCCAGCGCCTTTTTAAAAAAAATCAAATCTAACTAGAAATAGAAATGTATATGTAGTATGTGTACATGTATATATATGTGCAGACGCGTGTATGTGCACATTTCCTTTGTAAATACATGGGATTATACTATATAGTGTCCTAAAGCTAGCTTTTTTCACTCAATAATATATCATGGACACCCTTCTGTGTTAATACGCACTAGGTTTACCTCATTTCTTTTTGACAGTTGCATAGTATGAATGTATGAACTTTTACTTAACTAGCTCTTCTTTCAGGTCATTTGGCTCTAATTTTTCCCATTACAAACAACGGTGTGTCAGACATTCTTGAGCAGGCAGTCCTTGCTTTTCTCTTGACAGAGGCGGGTTTGCCGTGAAGATCACAGAGCTCTAGTTCCATGGCCCTCCACGTGCGTGGACCTCTCCGAAGGACCCTGGGAGGGGGTGTGAAGCTAAGCTTGCACAAACTGTCAAAAATTAAGAAGGCATTTGCCCATTTTCCATGTTAGGGCACCTCTTCCATGCTCCATGATTTATTAAAGATTTTTTAAAAGATGATTCACATAGGCTCAGCTAACACATTGCTGTCTGCACTTCCTAATTCACTCAAACAAATGCTTTCTACCCTCATCTCTGCACAAAATGCCTCTTTCTAAGGTCACCAATGGCTTCCCAATTGCTGAAAGCAATCACCCCTTCTCAGTCTTCTTTCTTCTTGAATTACTTGCAGCACCTGACGTTGCTCTATATTCCTCCTTACTTAAAATTCTCTCCCTCCTTTGCTTCTGAAATAATTCTGATTCTCTTCTTACCTTAGGTGTGACCATGTCAGTCTCCTTCTCTTTTTCTGCTGGTCCCCTAGGTGTGCTTCCCAGAACCCCATCTTTCACTCTGTATCCTTTCTCTGAGTAAGGACATCCTTTTCCAAAGATGTGACTATGATTCATTTATCGGTGAAGGCTAAAGCTGTCTCTAGCCCCAGACCAAAAGCTTCCAAATGTTTATAATGAGGCCCACCAGCGTATCCTGAACTCCTCACATTTATCTGGTCCAGAACTGAGCTCATCTTCCCTTCCCAGGCTCCTATCCTCTCTTTATAAACAAATGGCATCACTACCCACCAACTTGCTGTCATCGACGAAGCCCACCTCTTCTCATCCAGCCATACCTAAGTAGTCACCAAGCTCCACAGGCTCGGCCTCTGAGACACTCGCCCATCCACTCTCTCCTTTCCAGTCCCATTGCTCCTGCTTCGGGTGAGGCCTCAGCCTCCCTTCTGGAGTAGGGTAAGTGCCTCCTTATCAGCATCCCTCACCATCTGTCTGTCCCCCATATGGCTAATGGAAAGAGAATTCCAAGTAAAGATTTCACTATGTCACTTCACTGAAAACCCATGGCATCCAAGGTCCAAACATCGCTTCTCCGATTCATTTTAACTACTCCTCTACCCAAACTGTCTGCTTCACCCTCAACTGAAGTGACCTTTCCTAAGTCTGTACCTTTGCCTGGAATGCCTCTCTTCCTTTTTCCATCTATTTCCTCCTTAAAACCCAGCCTGTACATCATCTCAAGTATTCTCCCCCGGTTTCCCAGGCAAAAGAGATGGCACCCTCCCTTATGTTCACTTGGCTCTTTGTATGCCGCCGGGTTGCAGCACTCTTCACACTGTATTGTGAGTTCCTAAGCGGCTGGATTAGGTGTTCTTTCCCATCCCTGGTGTCTGGTACAAGGTTTGGCACTAAGGAGGTGCTCAATAAGGCTAAGGAATGAATGAAAAGGAAGAATGAAAGTTACTGTCTACTGAGTCAGTTACTATTACATACATATGTATCGTTTAGTTTAAAACTCTAACATTCTGAGGGGCGCCTGGGTGGCTCAGTCAATTGAGTGTCTCTTTTTTTTTTTCCTTAAGATTTTATTTACTTATTTAATTGACACAGAGAGAGAAACAGAGAGAGAGCACAAGCAGGGGGAGCAGCAGAAGAAGGAGAAGCAGACTCCCCACTGAGCAATGAGCCCGATGTGGGGCTTGATCCTAGGACCCCAGGATCATGACCTGAGCTGAAGGCAAACGCTTAACTGACTGAGCCACCCAGGTGTCCCAAGCATCTGACTCTTGATTTCAGCACGGGTTGTGATCCTGGGGTCATGGGATCCAGCCCCCAGAGCAGCCTCCGCGCTCAGTCTCTCCTCTGCCCCGCCCCCTGCTCGTGCTCTCTCTCTCTTTCTAAAATAAATAAAATAAATCTTAAAAAAAACCTCTAACATTTTTAGTTTGTATTACTTTCTCCTTTGGATAGCTGAGGAATGTAAGGCTCTGAGAGGTTAAGTGTCTGTTCAAGGTCAGATTTGCTTGTAAAATGCAGCTCTTAAGAGTCAAACTCAGGTCTGTCTGACCCCAAAGCTCAGGCTCTTGATGGAAGGTAAAAGCTGTGATAATCCTCCTGACCTAAAATCCAGGGGCAAATATCATTTTCTTTTACAGTAACAGGCACGAAGCGGTAACCTGGTATGTGTAAACGAGCTTTTCATTGCAATTAAGTGTAAGAGAACTCAAGGAATATTTTAAATATCCCATTTATGAGAAAAGTAACCAGGAAAGATACTTTCCCTAATAGTCTAAATGGGACTCTCACCTCCCACTGGAGAGCAGCACAGACACACTGGTCCTCAGCCTTCTTTCATCTAAATCATTAACTAGCCTGCGAAGTTCGCCACTGAGAGACAATACAATCTTTTTAATACTCCTTAAAAAAAAACAACTATGGGATGCCTGGGTGACTTAGTCAGTTAAGCGTCTGATTCTTGCTTTCAGCTCAGGTGGTGATTTCGGGGTTGTGAGATCCAGCCCCACATCATGCGCCATCCTGGGCATGGAGCCTGCTTGAGATTCTCTCTCCCTCTCTCTTTGTCCTTCCCCCGTCCCTCTCTAATTAATCAATTAATATTAAATTAAATTTTAAAAAGCACAACTGTACCTTCCTTGACAATCTAGTATTTCTAAAGTCTTTGGCTTTTCACTAAGGAAGCTAGGTGCTTGGTGGTTTTCTTCAAAAACAACTTGAATAAAGTATCTCCAAATTATAATAAATGTAAAGTTACTGAAATTCCATGGCTTTAGAAAAAAGGTGGCAAGTTGCTCAGGGGAATATGTTCTAGGCTTTACAGAGCAGGCAGGGGAAACACTCATCTTGGTATAAATGAGTGAACAGACTTGAGGGAAGGAGTCAGGCAGGACTTCACCCATCTTGGCAGCAAAGAGTTCAAGTTACCTACTGGGCTTGACAGCAGTCAGTAAAGAGTCAGCTTCCAAATCACTAGCTGAACTGTAAGAAATTTGTGTTTGGTGATGTTTCTCTTTCCTGGAGCCCCTTATTTTTCTGTAGGGTTGTGAGACAGGTGAAGTACTCATTCTACTGATGTAACCATCAGAACATCATACATTTAGTAATGTTTAAAAAAGAAAACAAAAAAACTTCTAGCGATGCCTAACTCTGTCAAGTTATAGGCACACAGAAAACAAAGCTGAAATCCACGATATTGTCATTCATCTCTAAATTGAGCCTTTGGTAGATGGCATCCATATTCTCACATGAACTGCAAATGCTAACCTGTTAATAGCTTCCCCGCGATCTGCTTTTTGCTCTGATACCTCCAATGATTTCATCATAATTTAGGCAGAGTATAATATCACAATTGATGTTCCCCGGCATGAAGCCCCTTTAACTGTTCTACAATCAGCTTCCTTCTCAGTCTGGTTCTCTATCTCTTTTTAAAGCAGAAAAGTCTTAACCATGCCATGGGAACACATGGAGAGTTATAACAGTCCTAAGTGTTGCTATAATGTTTACAATGCCATATAACAGAAGAGTCTGACACCGAGCAAAGATCATTTCTTACCCCAGCCCTTCGGTAAGACACTCTCCATCACAGTAAGTCTTCCTACCCTTTAGAAGAGAGCGTTAGTAAGGAATGCAGAATTTTTTAATCTTCTCTATTCGTTCTCCACTTTAACTCTTTTTCCGTTTCCATTTGTTTGTTTTGCTAATGGACTTTCTCTACTCATTTTTGGTTTTTGTTAACACTTCTTTTCAGTCCAGCCATCCTAAAAAGTCTCCTAAACTTCTTGGAGCCCGGAACTATGCTACTTCCTCCCCTCTCCTTGTGCTTATCCTTTCCAGTAACCCTTGCCCCGTGTCTCCCTGTTGTGGCTGATGTGTGGCTTGACGCTGCCACTGGGTGGCATTTTGAGAAAAAGTCCAGCTGGAGCAGACGGGCCATCCTAAAGCTTCTCTCCCTGCTCTGCAACCCCAATGGACAGGACTAGGGATAGAAGTTCATGGTTAGCTAGTGTTTACATTGTTCTTGTTTCCTTCAGTTTTTACCCCGGCCTCCTAAGGACCACCACCTCCCATCCCCACTCCGAATCTTCCAGTTTCTACTGAATCAAATGTGGACCAAGCTTGGGTTGTTCACCTGGACTCCTACTAGAACAGTGTGATGCTGGGATTGCACAAGATGCAAAACTAGCATTAACATTCAGACATGAACTACTTTTATCGATGGGGAAGGAATGTTAGAAGAAAGCAAGCTTTTCTATAATCTTTCAATACAAGCCTGTTCGAGAGAACGACAGAATTCTTGCTTCTCCAACTCAGGGCTGAGCTGGTAATTATATATTTCAGAAGAATACCACATACAATTAAAAAAATCATAAAAAACCTACCAGCATAAAAATGTGACATGACATGAAGCTCAATATAAAGTTGTTCAATGCACATACAGTAATTGCTCCAATTACGTTTAAAATATTTATTTGCTTACCAAAAACCCCAAGATGTAAAAGGCTAATTATCAAAAATGACACCAGTGAACGGTTTTACCCAGGCTAACCAAAAACAGAATAATATTAATAATGTGAAGAAATGAAAAGAAACTTCAGTTTACATTTTGAATTAAAATGTCAGCTAAATAAAACAGCAAATTCATCAGCCTTGTTGTTCACATACATGGCTTCAACATTTGAAGAAAATACAAAAAGCCTTTTCAGCTTTGATAATCACTTTGACTCTTTGGAATTGATGGAGAAAAGAAACTACATCAAAACTTCCATGTATTAAGATGGGTTAAATTAAGTGCATAATTTGAAAACACGTGATGATTTTTTAAAGAACACACGAGCCGAGTTAACGGATACCATTCTGAGTGCCCTTGACAGAATCAACTTGCAGCCTTACGTGTCGTAGGGTCCGTTTTTATTTCCGAACACTACATAAAGTGTATTACACAGGACGGTTCTTTTTTGGTACATTTCCCACAGTATTTCTTTCTGGGTTTTTCAGGCCTAAAATTGAAGAATTATATGTGATGAGAGGCAAGGGGCGACTTACTGGAATGACTGACATTTCTGCTGACAGCTCGAGAGGAGATTCAGACCCCTCTACGCTAGTACAGGCTGATCTCTACGAACAATGAAATACCGGCAACCAAATGATCATCGTCATGTTAGCTAAAAACAACTCTGCCCACATTTATGCTTTGACTTAAAATGAAGAAACACGAAGACACTGTCTTTTGTCACAAAGAGGTCATCACTACGCGAGAGGACTGTTGCCCTCTCCCGAAATGGGCAGAGGTAACGGTTCATCGATACCGCCATCATGATGCTTCGCCACTATCTCCGATTAGGCTACTTTGTCACACTGTATTAATATCAATCGTATCTACATAATACAGAAATGTTAACTGATCTCAGGGATGATACTAGTGTCTGATCTCTCCAAGTTCATGGGGAAAAGGCGTCACTACAGTCACAGTGATGTTCAAACACAGACACATTTCTGAGTCATACCAGAAAGGTTAAAGGTTACTTTTAAAGAGAAGGGTTATTTAAATTTTTTTCTGAGAAAAATATAGACAATTTCGACAATTTTTAAAATTTCTAAATTCCTTTAGGAATATTTTACTCCTTTTTACCAGGTAACAAATAGGAATGAGTGTGGCTTTCTAAAAGTTTTAAAAACAATTTTGCAAGTTAGTTATTATTTCCTTTACCTGGAAAGCTCTCTCATCTCATCTTTACCATCTAGCACCTGCCCATCTTTTAAGAACTAACTCAGGCTCTTTTTCCTCCACCAAGCCCTCCCTCACTTATTCAGCCCCTAACAATATTCCTCTATTTTGAATAGCTCCAAAGTAGTCCATTCCTTATATTAGTACATCATTCTATATCTTCTCTTGTATTATTTATTAAATCTTTTACAATGTGCCTTTGACTTTCCAGTAAACGGAGTCATTTGAGCTCCCTCATTTCCTACCCTCTCCATGCTTTTATACAGTGCCCCAAAATCTACTTGACTGATGGAAACACCTTATTTTCACTAGTGTTTCCTAAGGAATATTAAATAGTCTAAATCTTGCGAATTAAATAGAAGAGCCACCTTCGAAATACTCATAGGAAATAATTTAACTGGAAGTTCTTTGAAAACTAAGCAAAAATAAGCTAAGTAAGACACGTTGTTGACCGATACATTAATAGTCATTTATATCCATAGGGTTCTACATCTGTTTTCTGCCAGTCTGTCTCCCCTGACCATTTTACTGGCAGGCCTTTAAGGGCAAGAATTAGGTGTTCTTATCATATGACCCCTTAGGCTTACAACCATGCCCTGAACACAGCAGACACTCAACACGAGCCTTTGCTTGAGAATCATCCATGGGTAATTGTATGTTCTATGTTTATTCAGACAAAGAAAAATTAACTGTTTCATGCCCTGGACAAAATCCTTCACCAAACCTTCCCTGAGCCTCAGTGCAGCTGGGTCCCAGAATGTCATTTCAGTTTATGTTCTAAGAAGGCTGGACCCAAGGGCACTCCACTCCCACTGTCCCCACTGCCTCACTGCCCCCCGCCCCAATCCTCCTCCAAAGTAGTTTAGACACATTCGTGAGGCTTGCCAACACCCGATCGGGGCACACCTCATTTCACAAACAAGAGAATTTGTGTAAAGAGAAGGTCAGAGACTTCTCGCAGAGTCACATACATAATCAGAGACCCACAATGCAGAGAGAAGCAGAAGGAATGCTTCCTGACGACCAGTCTTCTTTTCAAATACCCAGATCACACTCATTCCCCAAATTATAATAAATGTGTATGAAAGACCTGTACCCTTTTCAGTCCCAAGAAATAGTGGAAATCAGGAAGACACTCAGCTTGGACTCACAGCTGCCTTATGCCACCAGTGCCACTCGGAAGCACTTAAGACAATTCAAAGGGCACTTGATTCCTTTCCACCAGATGAGCCTCTCCTTCCTCTACAGCCTTATCTTCTCTCTGTCCATTCTTTGCTGATGCTTTAAGTTCGTTCTCATCTGTTCCTGAGACCTACACCCCCTACAGCATTATTCAGGCTGGCGCTCAAGATGATTTTTAGCAAACAAAGGTAAAGATATCTTCCCTTAGATTTCCCATTAGTTATTTTTGTATAGGAGGCAGAAAAAAGAAAAAAATACAAATAGTGTATCATTACCCTTATACTACGTCTTTATGGTCAAACACAAACTATTAAAGTAAGAAATCTGGAAACAACACAAGCCTTTAAGAATAGGAGGCCTGAGAAGTCTTTTGCCCAAATTTCAAAATACTAGATGGCAAGTTAGGTGAGGATAGTTCAGTAGATGCATAGCTAACGCTGGAAACAAGGAGGAGATTTCTCTTCTAAAGCCCTGATTCATGTCTGGGATCAGACGAAATATAAGATTACAAAAATTCAGAACAATGGAACTTGACCCTATAACATGAACAACAAATCATAGTCAGATGTATACGTGTGAGCCTAGTGGTTCATGTCTGGGGTTGTTTTTGCCAGACTAGGGCTAAGCTATCATCTCAACTGGGAAAACTGTTCATCCTAGCACATGGTAAGTCATGTTGGCTCCAGAAGGCATCAGACCAAATGGGCTCCTAAGACCATCTTCCTTGTAATTCTTTGAGAGAAGCCTAAAAAGATCAATGTTAGAAAAAGAAGAAGATAAGCAGGCATTAATTACCCATGTTAGAAGCTAGAAAAATTAGAAATGATGATAGAGAAATAACTATGGCTTTATTCTTGAATGTGATCTTACCGAGGGAAAAGCTGACATTTAAAAAGATATTAATATTTTCAGACCATTACTTGAAAGATTCTTTAGGTTGAGAGGATAATGTGTGAGATGAAGGGGGCAACTGAAATTTACAAAAATCACTATCGGTGTGTCTGAAAAAGATCAACAGGAATACAGTCACCTAATCTATAACCCAAAAAGAAGGAGGGAGGCACCATTCCATGAAGCAAGGAGCCTTGGTCACTCTATGTCAGGTCTATACAGCACAGAATAGGCTCATGGAACTCATTACTCCAGGAAATGGCATCAGCTGGACATCTTCGGAAGTTGAAGAAGGCTTTGGGAAAATTCATGGCTGACAGACTAACACTGGGATGTTAAAGGAAGCTTGTGAATACAGTTGACCTTAGACAAACATGGGTTTGAACTACAAGGGTCCACTTGTACATGGATTTTTTCAATAAATAGAGTACCAAGTGTTTCTCTTCCTTATGATTTTTTTTAAAGATTTTATTTATTTATTTGACAGAGATAGAGACAGCCAGCGAGAGAGGGAACACAAGCAGGGGGAGTGGGAGAGGAAGAAGCAGGCTCATAGCAGGGGAGCCTGATGCAGGGGTCGATCCCATAAAGCCAGGATCACGCCCTGAGCCGAAGGCAGACGCTCAACCGCTGTGCCACCCAGGGGCCCCTTCCTTATGATTTTCTTAATAAAGTTTTCTTTTCTCTAGCTTACTTTATTGGAAGAATACAGTATATAATACAAAATACATATGACATACAAAAGATGTGTTACTTGAAAGCTGACGTATTGCTAAGGCTTCTGGTCAACAGTAGGCTACTGGGAGTTAAGTTTTTTTGGGTAGTCAAAAGTTATATGGGGAATCTTCACTGCACAGGGGTTGAGGTCCCTAACCCCTGCATTGTTCAAGAGTTAACTATATCTCTTTCTTTTTTTTTTTTTTAAGATTTTATTTATTTATTTGATAGGGAGAGAGACAGCCAGCGAGAGAGGGAACACAAGCAGGGGGAGTGGGAGAGGAAGAAGCAGGCTCCCAGCAGAGCAGGGAGCCTGATGTGGGGCTCGATCCCAGGACCCTGGGATCACGCTCTGGGCCGAAGGCAGATTCTTAATGACTGAGCCACCCAGGCAGCCCTATCTCTATCTTTCCAATATTAATATCACAGGAGCAAACTATGCTTTCCACACAGTACTTGGTGATTCCTCCAAGGAAAAAAATATCCTGAGTTGAATAATGGCATTATTATTAGCAGTAATAGCAACAGCAGCAGCAACTAGCTTTTACTAAGATTCAGGCACTGTATGCTGTGCTTTATTTATATTAAGTCATTTTAATTCCCCATCACTTCTAGGAGGATGGTTTCTCCACTGTATGTAAGAGAAAACTGAGATCTACAGAGGTTAGGTAATTGGCCCAAGTCAGAGCTAGTGAATGGCAAAGCCAGGATAGTAAGCCAGGCATAACTCCAAAGCTCATGCTCTTAAATTATGTGTATTTACATTTTTCAGAGGAATTCAGACTCTGAAACACTCAAAACAAAATTCTACATAAAAGGGGGATGAAATCATAGAAGATATTTCTTTGTATTATGTTGTTACAAAAGGTGTTTTAAAACTATTAAGAACCACTGATCATTTCACTTATGATGGCTCTATTTAAAGTACTATTTCTATTCCATTTTACCAAAAGTCATATTATTGATAGTCATATAGTCATATTGTCTGTTTGATGACACATCAATAGTAAAATGACTTTTAAATTGTCTGTTGCTTAATGTGAATATTCAAAACCCAGGTATTTAGTGGAGGGATATGTGTTCCACAGGAAAGCTCGATTCTCAAATGGGAGGGAAATGGGTGCTCACCGGGTACTTGGTAGATGCCTCCCCCAAGACTGCAATAAAATCACATGCCATCCCTGGGTCAACCATGTTGGGGTTGTATAGCTTACCCCCTGGTAGCTGTTCTGACAATCCAAAACGTGAATCAATCCTAAATATTTACAAATGCATTATAAAATTTTCAGTTACTCTCCTAGTGTCCTTGGAAAATTCATAAAGTTCACTTCTATTTCCAGAGACCCCAATCAGCTTCTATTAAATGAAGTGCCCTCAGAAATAGGTTGAACAGAGAAAAATAGCCCAGAACTGAAATAACTCCATGAAAAGCCCTCAAAATGAGTAATCTTCATTTGGGTTATTGAAGGCTGATTGACTACAAATGAAAAAACTAAATTTAACATTCAGGTGACCTGCCTTCCCAACACAGGATTAACCTAACAGGGGGGAGTTGAACACGGGCCTTTAGGATATCATCAATATCCAAAATATCCAACCACAGAAGATAGGAGCTGGTGTTGAAAGTTATCGTAATGACACATACGTCATCCGTAAACCATACCGCTGCTACAGCTATAGTGCTTTCTGCGTATCAGGCATTATTCCAAGTTCTTTTATATTTATCGAGTCATTTACTACAACCCATTAACAACATTATGAAGTAGGTACCTTATTAGTGCCATTTTATGGATGATGAAACTGTAACTTGGACATTAAGGAATGTGCCCATTTACCCAACTAGGAAGTGTCAGAGTTGCAATTTAAACCCATGTAGTCTAGGTCCAGCATCTGTGTTCTCAACCACTAAGTAAACTGTCCACAAGAACTGAAATAACAACCTCCCCCAAAAGTCTGAAAGATGGTATCTAGTTATATCTACTACCTTGATAAAAACACACTGAAAGTTCAAATGAATACAATAAACTAAGAGCTCACCCACCCAACCAGTCATTTTAGTCAAATATCCTGACTTGAATTAGCTCTGCTAATATACCCAGTCCATCTAGTTTTGATTAGAATGTTTCATAAATATCAAAGAACCAGGGGTGCCTGCTTGGCTCAGTCAGTTGGGCAATGGACTCTTGGTTTCAGCTCAGGTCATGATCTCAGGGTCCTGGGATCGAGCCCCACATCCGGCTCCAAGCTCAGCGAAGAGTCTGTTTCTCCCTCTTCCTCTGTCCTGACCCCCACTTGTTCTCTCTCTCTCTCTCAATCTCCCTCTCTCAAATAAATAAAATCTTAAAAAAATATATCAAAGAACCAGTCTTGGTTTATTTTCTTTTATCTTGTTTTCTCCATGTCAAAAAGCCAAAGGAAATAAATGTAATTTGGAATATAAAGAAAAGATCAAACCTACTGTGAAACAAATCATTTGGGAAGCTAACTTGGCAGTTCAGACAGCCCAGAGATAATCTTCTCCACCACTTGAGGGCTTGGTCTTGCCAGTGACTACAAACGTGTTCTTCCTATCATTCTGCCACCTAAGAAGGCAAAACTGGCCATCCAAGGCCTCTGCCACTGACCATGGGTGCTGGAGCAGGCAACGCCAGGGAATGGCAGAGGCAATTAATCACATGGTAATGGGAAGGGTGGAACATGTTGCCTGCTGGTGTACTTTCCTTGTGGACCAAACAACAGTCCTCATGAGAGGACCTACATCATTTATAAACAGGGCATCAGGGCGCTAAGACGCCGTGCATTTTTTTCCTTTTCGATTTTTCTCTAAAAGAAAAAAAATCACAATATAGCGCATCCTACAATTTTATTTATTTTTTTTTCCTCTTCAGAGGCCTTGGCTCCACTGGAAAGATAATAGACATTCTATCTATGAGGAATTAGAAGAAATACAGTGTTTTGCTTTGGATTCTCATTAGGAAAGCTTTGATATGAAGCAGATGGCAGGGTTTTAGACTTCTCAGTAATTTCTCTTGACACACTGAAGTAACTTTACTTTCTTTCCTCCTGTGCTTAACCTCTAATAACAACGGCAGTAGAAAAAAGGTAGTCTTTTAGATTTCATGGGGGCGGAGGAGAGTTCCGTGTATTCTCCTCAAATCTTGGAAAAAAAATACCCTACTTCAGATAGAAATCGAACGATATTGACTGAGAGCCTAACTTTCACAACACTGCCCTGAATGCTGAAGGAAACAGGCAAGAAATATCTGTCAAAGATGCCGTTTCTCTCTTTTAGGAGATGAAATCATAGTTGAAAAAAAGATTATGTACAGTTTCACATACAAACACATAAATACATATGTAAATTTAAGAACATGTTAAGATGGTGGCTTCTCAAATACAAAGGAAACTGTAAATAAATGGGAGACTTTGTATTATTTTAAGTAACCATGGCATTCTGGGTTTAGGATTACTTTTAGGATAATTAGGATATATACTTTTAGGATAAATTAGGATTACTAATTTAGGATTACTTATGATATGTTAGTCACAATACAGTACATCATTTGTTTTTGTTTTTTTTTTAAAGATTTTATTTATTTATTTGACAGAGATAGAGACAGCCAGCGAGAGAGGGAACACAAGCAGGGGGAGTGGGAGAGGAAGAAGCAGGCTCATAGTGGAGGAGCCTGATGCGGGGCTCGATCCCATAACGCCGGGATCACGCCCTGAGCCAAAGGCAGACGCTTAACCACTGTGCCACCCAGGCACCCCCATCATTCGTTTTTGATGTAATGTTCCATGATTCATTGTTTGCGTATAACACCCAGTGCTCCATGCAATACGTGCCCTCCTTAATACCCATCACCGGGCTAGCCCATCCCCCCACCTGCCTCCCCTCTGAAACCCTCAGTTTGTTTCCCAGAGTCCATAGGCTCTCGTGGTTCCTTCCCCCTTCTGTTTACCGCCTCTTCATTCTTCCCTTCCTTCTCCTACCGATCTCCCTGCTATTCCCTATGTTCCACAACTGAGTGAAACCATATGATAATTGTCTTCCTCTGCTTGACTTATTTCACTTAGCATAATCTCCATCCTTGTTGATGCAAATGATGTGTAATCATCCTTTCTGATGGCTGAGTAATATTCCATGCATATATGGACCACATCTTCTTTATCCATTCGTCTCTTGAAGGGCATCTTGGCTCCTTCCACAGTTTGGCTATTGTGGACATTGCTGCTATGAACATCGGGGTGCATGTGCCCCTTCTTTTCACTACGTCTGTATCTTTGGGGTAAATACCCAGTAGTGCAATTGCTGGGTCATAGGGTAGCTCTATTTTTAGATTCCTTAACACTGCCATCAAACCCGAAGGAGGAAGAGGACCACCTTTTCCAACACACCACCTTAAAGTAAAGAGGTCAATGGGTAGCTCAGAAAAAGATTTAAAACTGCTTGTCTATATTTTAAAAATGGAGAAGGGCGATTTGCTATTTTAGGCTGAAGTTAACATGCTGGAGGGGGTGGAGTAGAGAAAAGACTAGTTTCCTAATAAAAAATGGAGATCTCAATGATTTCTTTAAAACTAAACCAACATTAAGAAAATCCTGATTTTAAAAAAATGGATAATAAAAAACCAAAAAGCATTCAGTGAAAACAAAATTCCTCTGACAGACTAATAAGGACTTTAATATGATAATCTGGTGTTTATCTGCGCTTCGCTTGTGCAACTGCAGTTTTCTCCGCTATTATGCAAGCACTGTAAAATGAAGAATACCTAATTGCCTCCTGGAGAAAAGTATTACTACCAAAATGACTTAAGCAAACACATTCTGAACTAACAAAGTATTTTAAAATAATCTGAGCTGAAAAATGAATGGCAGGTAAATGAGTACCATTAACCATGCTACAGGTGCCCCCGGCTACGGCCCATTTTTTAGCGAACACCCACCAGCCTCAGGACAGCTTCATCAGTGCTGTGTCAAATACTCCGGGAACTCGGCTCCCCCCCCCGCTTACCTGCCACAATGCCCGTCAGCTGGGAGTCCTACTCTACCTACTGCCAGGTGAACTCATGACAGGGAATGCTCTCGGCTTCCATTTCTAGAGAGATGTGATGTGACCACAGCTGGTGGAGAGAAGTTAGGTAAAATGGAGCAAGAGGTAGGCACATTGGCAAGAAACAAAAAATCAAAGCTGGAGAAAGTCGGGAAAGGCAAATGGAACCCTCTCCGCCCTGATAGTAAGTTTTCCAGACATGGTTTTCCAATTTTAAAAGAAGCTGATACATCTTTGCTCTTAAACTGCATAGGAAGTGTATACGGAAGGATATGGTCGATATAGTCTCATATAACTTAGGAAGCACTCCTTCTTTTGTTCTGTGAGATAGTATCTTTTGAAACTATAAAAAGAACTGTTGCAAATTCCGAAATAAGAAATAGAAGTGTTTCAGCGAGTGGATACATTTGGGGCACACCAACTCCTCCCAAACCATCTTTCCTTCAGCCTCCACGGCCTGCTCGGGGCAGGTTCTCAGCTCCAGCCAGGCAGCCCGCCTCCATCCAGAGACTCTGCTGAGCCAAAGCCACCTCATCAGCCATTCAGGTTTTCCTTGGGGCTGGTTCTTTGCCTCCAATCCCCAAGCTCTTGCTGACCCGCTGGGTCCTAACTCTGGTAAATGCGTCTTCCTAGTCTGGAGGCAGCTGGTCCCAATCCTGGTAACCCTGTCTTCCTGGTACTTCCTTCTCGAATACCTGGCTTCCCACTCTGCCTGATGTCGTCAGCTGCCCTGACTCCGGCTTGCCTACTAGCCGGTACCACTGATTTCTGGGACCTTCAATACTACCCGGTTTTGCTTCCATGGTCCAACATCTTGTTTGGTATGCCCAGTCTTTATTTTTCCATTTTTGGACAAAATACAGGTGAATCGAAAAGTAATTTGCCGAAGTTTAAAATGTAAAGTGTAAAGTGCAGGTAGCAAAGCCAGTTTCACTGCAGGGAATGCCGGCTCCGCATTAGAACTCCACTGCTTTAAGTCCCTCGGCCATCTGGTGTATTACATCTTAATAATGCAACAAATAACCACTTTAGGTTAGACTTCTAACCTCTTCTAAGGAGCAGCTTTAGAAGATTCCTGGGACTGGAAGGAATCATATTAGTCCAGCCTCTCCTCTGCTTTGAAAAACATTATTCAGCATGACTAAAATAAAAGTCATGTTCAGAATCTTTATAAAGCAGAATTCTGATCTATTTTACTTCCTGTGTAAGAATCTTCAAAGATGCCCATTGCCTACTGGTTTACAGAGTGAGGTTATGAACCTAAGATGAGCAAGACAAAGCATGGAATGCAGGAAAAGAGTACTAGAATGTCTATTTGCAGTCACAGTATCCCACTTACATTTCCTTTTTTGCATATTTTATAGTGTATATATCAACACAGTAGTACACATGTATAGTTTATTAATAAATGTACATACGCATATTGGGGATAAATGTGCAGAAATCTTTTACAGATAGGAAGTGCAATAAAAAATGTTTGGCAGACAGTGGCCTTCAGGACAATGACTAATGCCTTAGAGCAGCAATTAAAGTAGCTCACAGTTGGGGTGCCTGGGTGGCTCAGTCAGTTAAGTGTCTGCCTTCAGCTCAGGTCATGATTTCAGGGTCCTGGGATCAAGTCCCACATCAGGCTCCCTGTTCCGTGGAGAGTCTGCTTCTCCCTCTGCCTGCCTTTCCCCCTGCATGTGCTCTCTCTCTCTCTGACAAATAAATAAATAAATAAATAAATAAATAAATAAATAAATAAAGTCTTAAAAAAAAAAAAAGGAGCTCACAGTCTGCCTTCAACCTGCCATTCCTGCCACCTCACCCACAAATATTACCCCCACCTGGACACCCTATACTCCATTCACACTGAATTGCAAGACTGTAAGCTCTATGAAGGCAGGAATTATGAACACCTAACTCACCCTTTGGATGCCCACCCCTTAGCACATTGCATAGCATCTAATACACACTAAAGATACATTTATTAAATGAATGATTACTTGATTAAACTAGCTTTATATGCACATTGTGCTATTTTATCTCTGAACTTTTCCATTCATTGCTCTCTCTGTTCAGAATATCCTTCTGCCAGCCCTCAACCTGGGTAACACCTATGAAACTAGGATGAATTTCTTCATCAATATCTCTGCCCCTACCATGCAGCTACTTATGTTCTTTTTCAGTCTCCCCTATACCTTCCCAATTGTTTATAACACATGGTTGTCTTCTCTGATATTCGTTTGTATCCTTAAATCCCGGCATGGTATCCAGCAGATTGCAGGTGCTCAATAAATCACTGTAAGAGGGTGTATAAGTGAATTTCTAAGTAATTAATTACTAATCTTTAAAAGGCATTAGAATGCTTCTACTTCTAGTGAGGACTGAAACTGAGTACCAAACTTGACCCCCAACTATAAAGAACTGAACTAAATATATGAAACCATTGCTTTCAGCTACTGGACAACAGGCACCATAGGACTGTGATCTCCAGGAGAAGGGAAACAAATGAGGTGAGCCTTAAGACCAGTCCAGGCAGAAGATGGATGATTTGCTGTATTGAGGAGATAGAGAGAATTAGGAGAGGTGGAGATAACTGGAATTTACAGGGCAGAATACCAGAGAGGAGGGAGCTATGTACAAGTAGAGCTTCAGAAATTTGTATAGGCTCTTCTTTGAGTCTTTGAGCATTAAGCTCTGCTTCTGTAGAGTGACTCCATGAAGCTGAGCAAAGAATGCCAGGCTGGAAGATGTTCCAGTTTCATCTAGCCATACTGGAAGGATATCATTACATAATGGAGGCATTCAGTGAAGAGTCCAAAAGGATCCCCAAAGGTCCCCTTAGAAGTAGGGTTAAACTAGCCAGAAGGCAAAGGCTACTCTAGACATGCCCCAAGAAAGCTTAAAAACAAAACAAAAACAAGACTTCAAAGAATCCAGTTGATCCATAAGCCGCTTAACTGACTACAAAGAGAAAACAAAATTCAGACCTCTAACAGTCTAATGGTTATATCTTGCATCCTGAAAAACTTACTAGACTTGCAAAGAAGAAAAAATGTGATCAAAGAGAGAAGAAAATTTGCCAACAGAACAGACCCAGAAACGAGAAAATGATGGATTTTGCAGAACAAGGAGTCATAAAAAGATATTACAAGCATATTCGAGGATTAAAGGAAAACATGAACATAATGAACAGAGAAATGGGAACCATAAAAAAAAGCAACCAGGTGCACTGAGCCCAAAATATACAATACCTGAGATTAAAAATTGACCAGATGGCGTTTAATATCAGATAAGTCTATGGATGAAAAGATTGGTGATAGTGAAAGAAGCTAACCAAATGGAAGGAAAGACAAAAAAAAAAAAAAAAAAAAAGGATGAAAAAAATTAACAGAGCTTCAGTAACACATAGGACAGTATCAGTCTAACATACACATAACTAAAGCTCTAAAAGGACTGGGGAGAGAAATATATTCAGAGAACTAAGCCCCAAACTTGATAAAAATTATGAACTCAAAGATCCATATGGCCAGCAAATCCCAGGCAAGTTAATTACAAAGAAAGTCACATTAAGGTGCATCATAATCAAATTACTGAAAACCAGTGATAAAGAAAAAAAAATCTTTTTTTTTTTAAAAGATTTATTTATTTATTTACTTCACAGAGATAGAGACAGCCAGCGAGAGAGGCAACACAAGCAGGGGGAGTGGGAGAGGAAGAAGCAGGCTCATAGCGGAGGAGCCTGACGTGGGACTCGATCCCAGAACGCCGGGATCACGCCCTGAGCCGAAGGCAGACGCTTAACCGCTGTGCCACCCAGGCGCCCCAAAGAAAAAAAATCTTAAACCAACCCCTCCCCTCCAAAAAAGACATAGTATAATCAGGAAAATAAAGATAAGAATTATCACTGACGTCTCATTAGAAATAATACGAGCCAGGGAACAATGAAATACATCTTTAAAGTGTTAAAGAAAAAAAAATCGATCAAACTAAAAGTCTTTATCCAGAGAAAAGTGTTAAAGAAAAAAATGCCATAAACCTAAAATTCTATGTCCAATGAAAAGAAATTAAATAATGCAGGAAAAATAAAACCTTTTCCTGACAAACAAAAGATGACAGAAGGCATTGCCAGCCAACCTGAGTATAAGAAATGATTAACAAAGATCTTCGAGTGAGAGGATATGATACTACATTGAAATTCAGATCTACATTAACAAATGAGGAGCACTGAAAATGGTAAATGTGTGGTATGTATTAAAAAATTTTTTCTCTACGGACTATGAGAAACAAACTGAGGGCCTCAGAGGGGAGGGGGGTGGGGGACTGGGATAGGCTGGTGATGGGTAGTAAGGAGGGCACGTATTGCATGGTGCACTGGGTGTTATACGCAACTAATGAATCATCGAGCCTTACATCGGAAACAGGGGATGTACTGTATGGTGACTAACATAATATAATAAAAAATCATTCAAAATAAAATAAAGTAAAATAAAATTCCCTGATGGTAAAAAAATTTTTTTTTCTTATTTTTAAGTTGTTTTAAAATATAATTAACTGTTTAGGCAAAAATAAAAGCAACACATTATGAGGTTTATGACATATGTAGAAGTAAAATATATGATATCAATAGCATAAAGAGAGAACGGAAAGAGTGGAAGTACATTCTTGATGGTTTCAACATTATATATAAAGTAGTATATAGTAGTACTCCCTTTTTCATGTGGGATACATTCCAAGGTCCCCAGGGAATACCTGACACTGGGGAATAACACCAAACCCTATATACACTATGTTTTTTTCTTCTACATACATACATACCTATATACCTATGATAGAGTTTAATTTATAAATCAGGCACAGTTAAAGATTAACAACAACAATAATAAAATAGAACAATTATAACAATATACTGTAATAAAAGTTATATGAATGTGGTCTCTGAAAATATCTTATTATACTATACTCATCCTTCTTCTTATGATATGAAATGATAAAATGCCTATGTGATGAGATGAAGCGAGGTGAATGATGAATGATGTGACATAGCATTAGGTTACTATTGACCTCCTACATCAGAAGTAGGATTGTCTGCTTCCGACCGTGGTTGACCATAGGTAACTAAATCCATGGAAAGTGAAACCACAAATAAGGGGCGGGGGGGACTACTGTAATACTATTTGAAGGTACGTAAGTTAGTTATAAAGTTTAAACCTTGGAGCAACCACTAACTTTAAACAGAAGTATAGTAACTAAGCCAATAGTGGAGAAAAATGGAATGCTAAAAAATAATTAATACAAAAGAAGACAAGAAAGAAGAAGAAAAAGAACAAAGAACAAATGGGACAAATAGAAAACAAATAGCAATATATTAAACTGAAGCACAACTATACCAACAATTAAATTCAGTGCAATTAAAAGCAAAGTTTGTCAGTGGGCTCAAAATCCAAGACTCGACTATATGGTTGTCCACAAGAAATGTACACAAAATATGAAGAGACAGAGAGGTTAAGCATAAATGGATCGAAAAAGATATACCATGCAAACACCAATCATAAGAAAGCTAGAGTAGCTATATTAGTATCAGACAAAATAGACTTCATACAAAGACGATTACCAAGGATAAAGAGGGACATTTCATAAATATAAAGGGATCAATTCATCAAAAAGACATAACAATAATTAATACAAATACAACAAATACAAGAGCTTCAAATGACATGATATAAAAACTGACAGAAAAGGAAAGAAAAATAGACAAATACATAATTGTCATAAGAGATTTTATCACTCCTCTCTCAATAATTCATAGAACAAGTAGGCAGAAAATTAGTAAGGACAAAGAAGATAAGAGAAATACCATCAAACTTGATTTAACTGACATATACACAACAATATACCAAACAATGACAGAATACATATTTTTTTCCAGTGCATATGGAACATTCATCAAGTGAAAACATATGAAGGGCCATAACATAAGTCTCTATGAATTTAAGATTGAAATTATCCAGAATCTATTCTCTGACCAAACTAAAATTAAGTTATAAATCAATAACAAAAAGATGTCTTAAAAATCTCCAAATACTTGGAATTTAAGCAACACACCGCCAAATAATCCATAGTTCACAAGGAAAATTTTAAATATTTTGAACTGGTATTATTTTAAATAATAATTAAAATATATCAAAATTTGTTGGGTGTATAGTGCTTAGGAGGGAAATCTGCAGCTTTGAATGCTTACATTAGGAAAAAAAAAGAAAAAGAAAATCAATGACTTCAGCTTTCACATTTGGAAGCTAGAAAAAGAAGAGCAAATTAAAACCAAAATAATTAGAAATAAGGAAGTAGAAAATATAAAAAGAAGAAAGCAGTGAAATAGAAAAGGGACAAACAATAGAGAAAATCAATGAAATCAAAAGCAAGTTCTTTGAAAGTTTCAATGAAGTTGATAAGCCTCTAAGCAGACAGCTCAAGAAAAAAAAAAGACATGAAACACAGATGCCAGGAATGAAATAGGGGACATTGCTATAGGTCCTATGAACATTCAAAGGATAATAAGGGGATATTATAAATAAGTTTATGCAAATAAATTTGAAAAATTACATGAAATATACAAATTCCTTGGAAGACACAAATTGTCAAAACTGACACAAGAAGAAATAGATTATTCTTGATTGCAAGTACCCTGTCTATTTAATTGCATATGTAAATAAAAGCTTTTCCACCAAGAATACTCTAGACCAGATGACTTCACTGATTAACTCTATCAAGCATTTAGGGAAGAATTACTATCAATCTTATACAAATTCTTTCAGAAAAGAGAAGAGGAAAGAACACTTGTCAATTTATTTTATGAGTTCAGCAATAACCTGATACCAAAAACTGGGCAAAGAAACTACAACTAAACTTCAAGAAAAATACCATAATGGCTAGTATGGACATAAATGACGTAATCCTTAACAAAATAATAGCAAATCAAATCCAGTAATATCTAAAATGGATAATATGACAAAAAATGGTGTTTATCCAGGAATAAAAGGTTCTAGTAACATAAAAAATCAAATGTATTTATCATATTTAAAATAAATAAAAAATAAAATAAAAACTATGCAACCATTTCAAAAGATGCAGGAAGATAATTTGACAAAATGCAATACACATTCATGACAAGATTTTCAACAAACCAGAAATAGAAAGACACTTCCTCATTTTAGCAAAGGACATCTACAAAAAACCCTATACCTAGTATCATAATTAATGGTAAAAGACTAAATGCTTTCCCCCAAGATCAGAAACAAGGGAATAATATCCACTTTCAACACTTCTATTCAGGATTGGACTGGAGGACCTGTTTCTAGGTTATATAAAGAACTTTTGCAATTTAATAAAAAGAAAGCCTACAATTCAACTAAAAGCTGCACACACAAAAATTAAATGGAATGTTCGTACTTCACAAAAGAAGACATACAAATGGCCAATAAACACATGAAGAGATATTCAACATCAGTAATCATCAGGGAAATGCAAATTAAAAACATAATAAGGTAATATTACATAGTTGCCATAATGGCTAAAATTAAACAGACTGACCATAGCAAGTGTTGGGGAGCTCGTACACTGCCCATGGGAATGTAAAAGGATAAAACCACTTTGGGAAAGTTTGGCAGTTCTGAAAAAGTTCAACATACACCATATACATACCTATGACCAGCCATCCGCCTACTAGGTATTTATCCAAGAATAACGAAAACATATGCCCAGCAAAGATCCTGCCACAAATGTGTCTAATTAGCTTCATTCACAATAGCCTGGAACTGGAAGCGATCCAACTGTTTATCAACAGGTGAACGGATGACCGAATTGGGGTAGCATACTCACAGAATGGAATACTACTCCAAAATAAAGAAGACTGAATTACTGATACGCAACAATGTGCATGAACCTCAACAAAACAATGATTTGAGGGGAAAAGATACCCACAAAGGAGTACATACTATATAATTCCATTTATACAGAATTCTAGAACAGGCTAAACTAATCCATAGTGACAATACATAGATATGTAGTTGGCTGTGGCTGGGAATTGATCACAAAAGGACACGAGGGAACTGTTTGGAATGATAGAAACATCTTACAACTTGACTGGAGTGGTGGTTACACAGGTGTATACATTAGTTAAAACTCATGGAAATGTACATTTAAAATGGGTGTATGCACTGTATGTAAATTGTACTTTTATAAAGTTGATTTTAAAAGTTAAAAAAGGCTCTATACATAAATAAGTGGAAGTTTTCCTTGCTGTTCTATGAGGAATGAGAAACCAAGGCCGTTTTGAAACCAAAATGAGTAACTTTGTAATTTACCTTCAATTATTCCTTACCCTGGCTTTTACCTTTGTCTGCCTGGAGATTGTGGACTCTGCTAGAAAACGATTTCTGCAAATAACCCCACCATCCACCCTATTGCTCAAGCCTATAACTTAGCAGTCCTAACTTGATGCTTATCTTTCCTTCACCAACTCCCCCCACAATCAATTCATCACCATGTCCTGATTTTGATTTCCAAATTACATCTTGAATTCATCTATTTCGCACCATGACTACTATGACCACAATCCAAAGGATTATTATTTCTCAATTAGTATAATGTAATAATCTTTTATCAACCTTTCCTCATTCCATTCCTGCCCTTCTAACAATCTCTTCTCCATGAAGCCAAAAGAGCAATCTTCACAAGATACAAATTAGATCATGCTCTTCCTCTGGCTAAAACTCCCCAGTGGCCTCCCATTGCACTTAGAATGAAACTCATACCTTTACGGTGGCCAGCTAGGCCCCGTATATGATGCCAGCCCCGGCCATCTCTCTAAGTTCATCTTGAGCCAAGGTCATCATTCTCACACTTCCTTTCACACTCAGCTCTAAGTTCATCTTGAGCCAAGGTCATCATTCTCACACTTCCTTTCACACTTCAGCCCTAACTACTGTTTTTTCATTCCTCAAACAGACCAAACAATTGCCTTCTTTCAGGGCCTTTGCACTGCCGTCCTCTGCCTAGGATATGTTTTCTCAGCTTTTCACTGGAGTGGCCTATTCTCGTGCTTTACATCTCAGCTCAAATGTCACCTCTTCGGAGAGGCCTTCCCAGATCACCCACTGCTCATTTCCTTACGCTACTTATAACAATCAGGAACACAGGAGAGTTTTGCAAAGGTCACAGTAACAATAACTACTACACATATTGTGATCTCTTATGCGCCAGGCTCTGTTCTTAGAACTTCATATGTATTAAATCACTTAATCCTCTTTGCAACCCTAAAGGCAAGAACTATTATAATTCTCACTTTACGGATGAAGAAACAGATAAAGCACAGAGGAACTGAACAGCTCGAGAGCACAAAGCCAAGAAAGAGTAGAGCCTGAATTCTTAACTAGGCAGTCTGGCTTCAGAGTCCATGGTCTTAAACATTAGTCTGGTTGGAAGATGGAACCTTCTTCTTTTGAGTCAGGGGAGGAACTAACAATGAATGAACATTTAAATGAGGACAAAGACAGAGAATTTGAATGACTGCTGTCCTTTCTTAGAGAAAGAACTAAAACCCCAAGTCATCTATTATGCCTGATGAAACTGGCTAGAGAGGGAAGGTTGGGGGAACCAGAAAGAAATAGCTCCTATGGGGAATGGGTAAAATGACCACCAGGTGGTATCAAGGGCCACGTAAGGCTGGAAACCACAGGTGTGTAATGGTGCCAACAGTTATGCATTTTTCCTCAGCAGCATTTAGCAGCAGAGGAGCAGAGAAAAACAACTGTTAGCTTTATATGTCATTGGTGATTGAATGAGTAAGCATAAAAGAGGGCCAGGGGATGAAAGTTTTAAAGGTACAGATGACAGTGCTATTGAAATATCCAACTTGGCTGGGTAGGAGGAATAGGAGTCAAAAATAAGCATTGAAAGACAGGGTGGAAGGGGCATCTGGCTGGCTTAGAGAAGCGTGCGACTCTTGATCTTGGGATTGTAGGTTTGAGCCTCACATTGGGTGTAGAGCATACTTAAAAATAAAATCTTAAAAAAAAATAAGACAATACGAAAATAGCTTTGAGGAGAACATGTGTGTGTTTAGAAAAAAGGAAAGAAATGTATCAAAATTTTAACCATTGGTGATTCTGGATCACAACAACAAACATCTGACTCTACCTTTGATAATATTAAGGAATTATTGTTAAATCTTTTTTTGGTATGTTAATGGTATTGCAGTAATGTCATCTTTTAGTTAGATACTGAAATACTTATGGATACAATACTACGATTATCTTGGACTTGCTTTGAAATAATACAAGAGAAGGGGTGAATGGGAGTTTTGATGGGCAAGACTGGCCAGAGATTGTTGCCTGTTGGGACTGGGTGATGATTATGAGAGGTTCTGATCAAACATAGCCATCTTAAAAGGTATCTAGGAGAATCCATTTGAAAATATGATCTGATGTTGAAAGATTTATTTCCCACACGTAATTTCTGTCTAGAGCAACGTATACAGATGAAACCAAAGGGTCAGATTTCCAAATCCAGCATTAAGCACATGCACCAAAGCTCCCCTGTTTGTAAACTATGGTCTATAAAAAGAACTTAACCACTGTAGGTTGCCAAGGTGCTAGCTACAAAATTTTAATTCCATCTCAGCAAGAGAGTACTCTCTAGTAGCCAGAAAGAATTTACACATGTAAAATACTTTCATTTGCACCCCCTTTGAGGGGTCAGTAATTACCAAGCAATAGCACCAGAAGGTAGCTGTAGAAATTATAGAACTTCACTATGAAACATGAATTATAAAAAGTAAATATGCATAAAAATACACATACGCGTCTGCAGCTGCATATGTATACAGCTACACAAATATAATCAGCTAACGTCATTCTCGCTTACAAAAATGTAAGAGCTAGGTACAACAAAAATTGCAAATTATTGTAAATGAGTTATATGCCTGGTAAGTCTGCGAAATATAAAAAACTTGACATTAGGAATCTCAGTGATCTACATCATTGAACCTCTGAACAGTTTACTGATGTTAGATGTTTAGACGCTCAACAATCTTTAAGCACAACTGCGGACTTCAGTAATGATATTTTCAACACCTCAAACAAGTGTCCTGTATAACTTTTTCAAGACCAAAACTGAAGCTTCTCAAAGATATCCTGTTTCCATCATATAAGACAAGATTAATTGCATTAGTATTACATTCGTGTTTCCATGCTTGTGTTTATATCCCTTCCACTCAAGGCTGCCTCAGTCTTTTTGGATAAAAGGTCATGGAGGGAAAACAACGGTGTCCTTCCTAATCCCCGTGGTTCCCAAACTATCACGAGAAGTAAGTAGATTTGAATTTATAGTAGTCTAGGAGAGAAGGAGGATGTCAAAAGGGCTCTTTAACTTTATCACAAATGAAGTGATCAATAACCACATGAAACATTGTCGTCAATTATATATGAAACAGAATAAAAAGTAGTTGTACAAAATAACTGCTTAGAGAAGCAAAAATAAAATAAAATGAAAAAGTGGGTAGAAGCACTGAGAGCCTTACTGCTGAACTCTGCAGAAAGCGCCTTCAAATAAATATTTCAAGCCTTCATATGAATATTTTAAGCATGACAACTACACATAAACACACAGCCAAAGTGCTCAAATCCACTCAAGAAAGACTATTAAGTCATCAACTTGCTCCTGACAGGATCCACTGAATATGGCAACAGTGAGAAGTCAGGAGACAGTTGGAATCATTTCAAGACTGCTAATTTAACTTGTCTTAAAACCAACCAATGCTCAACGTGTCATCATCAATGTCATCTCATCGCAGTCTGAAAAGCCTTCGACCTAAAGCAAAAAGGTCCCCAAGTGCCACCCTTCTTGTCTACTGGTTGAAAATCTAATTGGTTCTGCTGACAGGCTTGGGAATTGGTAGGAAGGCTGTTCAGTTAATCTCCAAGGGCCAGCAAAGAGCTCAGTATCCATCTCTGAGCTTTGCTCCCTGGCTGTCGTAAAATGACTCTGATGGCAGTGCGGGCTCTTATGCTTCAGCTGTCTTCTGACTTCTGTTAAGTCAAATTCAATAAAGTTTGTCACTCAATAATCTGAGAGCTACCCAACAAAACCTCTTTGATCAATAACAGCTTGCCTGCTTGCACTTGGGAAGGTGACCTATTAAAGATTAAAAACACACCTGCTGCTTGAAGTAGAGAACATCTTTTTTACTTTTAAATGAAAATTCAACCATTAAAAGCAGTTTAACTATTAAAAGTGCATACAAAGCATTGCACGGGAGACACAGGAGGGGGATAAAAAGAACAGCTCAGATATGATCCTTTCTTCTGAATAAAGACAAGTTTGTTATTGGCACGCTTCTGCTATATTTGGTTCTTATATAAGCCACCTTTATCCCAGTTTTGCATTTCTGGATCACACATTATTTATTTGTTGCCTGTGTACAGACAAAGATTGGTACTGTAACATTAATTCAACCCTCAATCAAAACAAAGTAATCTGTTGTCCTATGTCAGCTACCCTTCTGCGAAAAATCAGGAATGCTCATTCTGGGAAAGTGCATCGTATTCTTAAAAGTCACAATGTTCTTTTTACTTAAGTGGTTCTCCTCATCCACCCACATACCTTAGGTGAAGCCTTGATGAGGGAGAACTCCAGGTGACTTCAAAATTAAGAGAGAGAGTTCAGTGAGCCCAGGGAGCAATATAAATCATTGGGAAAAGTAGAGAAACACGTATATTTTCATCCCAGACTCAAGTCTCCCATCATTTTAGATTGAAAAAAATAATTTCATAAAAAGCTTCACAAAGAACACCAAATTCACAATTTAATCAAGGGTATTTTGTTTTGTTTTAAGAAAGAGAAAATCCTGTAACTCTCTTTTACTTTTTTCCAAGAGCAGAGAACTGCATAGCTTGGGCCTTTCCTCTTACCTAAGGAGCGAATGTTTAGGATGCGTTCTGTTTGCAATCCAACAATAACAATCGAGGTGCATTACCATACCGCAAAGACCATTATATAAATAGAATAAGATTAAAAACTTCTGCAGAGACACAATTATGCTTCAATATTAATAAAAGCTTCTGCTAGAATGTGACCCTGAGTTTTCTCATTGTCAGCTGCTCTCCCCGTGTAGGGGATGGATTTTCCTGTAAGACGAATGTGTCCATCTCTGAATGTATGTTTATCAGTCTCGTGTGTGGGTAGTTTTCATAAAGTTTAAACATGTTTATTCTGTAAGGCATTAATTTTCTCCCATGACATTCACGGTACCATCACATAGGACATATGTGACAGGGAGATATGGATTACATCTCCAACAGCCCCTAATAATTTCCTCATAGTCTCTTTGAACTCTGCAGCTTTCTCCTGATCTGAATTAATCACTTCTCCCCTTCGTTGGCTATTATCTCCTTAGTTTTGTGCTTCTGGTTTTCCAGTTTCTATTTGAAACGTCTTCATCAAAGCAGCTGCATACAGAAACATGAGTTCATTTCTGCTTTCATTTGTTTTCTCCTGATGTGTGTGATATGCGTAGATCAAGGTTTTTAACTCCTGTATGTAGCAACACGCAAAGTCCAGGAAGGCCAACCTAATCTAATTAAGGTTTTCTAACTAAAATAACATAATTCTTCATGTCAGTTGAACCCTGGGATGAGGTGACTCATTTCTGAGGATATCTTAGTTTGCTCAAATGTATAGTTATAATGAGGTTGAGCTAAGGACAAGAAACATTACTGCTTGTGATCAAGAAATGATCACCTTTTTCTGGCGAATCAAAAAAAAAAATTGTTGAAGGTTGTTCCATTAGTATACATATGTCTTGTGATAGAAAAGCTTTTAAGTCATCTGAATCAAATGACAATGGTAAAAAAAAAAAAAGTGAGTTCTAGAATATGAGAATTAGAGACAACAAAGGAACGAGCAGTCACCAGGGCTGCTCTTCCATGGGGAACAACTGCTTGGCAGATAAATGCTAATTTTTCTACAGTCTGGAGTCAGTCAGCATGGGCCTAGGCATCTCAGGGCAGGTTGGTAAAAATACATCACAACGCTCTAAAATACCAACGAGAACTGAAGTGGACACTATCATCCTGAGTCTATATGGGATGCCCTGTCCAGACCATGCCTGATGCCTCTCAAATGTAATGGGCCTCAAATCATTTTCATCATCCCACCTAAATGCCTCCCAAAACTTCCTCTTTCCCAATGGATGGCCTCCTCAGCCACCCAGCTGCCCAACACAGAAACCTGGGAATGACCTGGAGTCTTCATTCCCCTTTGGTTTCCACATCTAAGCAATCACCAAGTTCTAGCAATTCTTTTCCTTCTAAATCTCTCTCCATCTGTCTACTCTTCTCTATTCCCTTGACTGGCCACGGCCCTAATTCAGGTGCTTGTCATCTCTTACTTTGATTTCTGCTCCTTGATTACTGATCAAGTGGTCTCTCTGACTTTGGGCTTACATTTCTCTAATCCATTTTCCATACAACAGCCAGATCCATCAGTACCATGCTTCAAGTTCAGTGGGTCCCCACTGCAATCAAGATGAAATCAAACTCCTTACAATGATTTTCAAGCCCCTTTCTGATCTGGTCTCTGCATCCTGTCCAGAATCATGCCTCAGTCTGACTCCACACACACCAACAATTCCCCTCCTCTCTCTTTGACATCATCCATCTGCTACAACTGTCCTCTTACCCACTCCAACCAGCCATTTGGTCTCCTAGCTGTTCTATGAACATGCCAGTGCCTTTCACGTCAGGGACTTTTCATTTGGCATTCTTTCTGCCTGGAAAGTTCTTTCACTGTAGAGTCACAGGGCTTATTCCTTTCGTGGCTTTCAGCATTTTATTCAGCGATCTCCTCACTGAAGCTGTCCCCTACCTCCCTGTTTAAAAATGTAGGCTATGTCTCCCAGCTCCAGCAGACCCCTCCAACTCCCTGCTCTGTGTTTTTGCCACTGCACTTTTCACCATCCATTATACTCTGTAACTTATGTATTTTCTGCATATCTTGCAAGAACATAGGCTGTATGAAGGCACAGAGTTTGATGTGTTCTGTTCTGTGGTATATCTCCAGTGTCTTGAACATGCCTGGAAGGTCAGGACAAATTGGGACTCTGCATGCATCTTCCTGCACTCTTTCCCCTCTGGCCTCAGACCGCCTGCTATGTATTACGGCCCCACCACTCACTGTCTGCATGACCTTGGAAAAATGACTTCATCCCTCTATGCCTCAGTTTTCTCATCTGTGTAAGAGGGAAAATAAACTCCTAAGGCTATGAGATGATATATGAAACATGCTTAGGACAGTGCTTAGGCTTCTAGTGAGTGCTCAGTAAGTATCAGCCGTTGTTACAATTATTGGGGCTGATGCATCTGGAGCTACCCGAGACCAGGAGATGTGCCTTGTTCACCTTTTTATTCCCTGGTGAGTTGAGCACAGTGCTTTGCATCTAACCAAAGGTGATTTAAATATTCAACATTTTAACAACTGTTGCAGCATGGGATCCTGGCCAATCAGAATGATGCTGGCCTTGACACTAGATTAGGGTCCTGAAGACCCTCTGCTGTGCCTTTCATTTTCCTTTTACTTACTGGATCATAGGGAGATCTGAAGGTTTCTGGAAGACAGTCTGGGCCTTCTGGAGCACGGAGGTGGAGTATGGCACTGAGGGTAGTGCTATCTCTTAACTAATACAGAAATATTTCAATATTTTAACAACAGGTATGCATGTCCTGCTGTGTACTGCTGATCACGCTGCATATAGCAGACACCCAAATACTAATTATACAAATAAAAAACAAATCCATGAGTTAAAATTTCATGTCAGTAACACTACTGTGTTACCAAAATAATGCGAAATACAGAAATCTTATATTGCTCCCAAACAGACTCATTGAAATCTCACGTAAATTTAAAAGAAGAACCATGGATTCTTTCTATCCTTATCCCCATCCATCTTTTCCTTTTCACCACTACCCCCACTGCCACAGAATGTGTGCGGAAGAAATGTCTATGCAGGCAGCAAACATAGTAGATTGGCAAAGACCTTTCATATTAAAAGAAATCTTTTTTTTTTTTACTTTTAAAAAAGATTTTATTTATTTATTTGACAGAGATTGAGAGAGAGAGAGAGAGAGAGAGAGCGTGCGCACAAGCTGGCAGAGGGGCAGAGAGAGAGGGAGAAACAGACTCCCCGCTGAGCAAGGAACCCATCCTGGGGCTCAATACATCATGACCTGAGCTGAAGGCAGACGCTTAACCAACTAAGCCACCCAGGTGCCCCTAAAGGAATCTTGATTTAGGCTTTAAAAGCCAATGATGTTAACAAGTCAGTGGGGTGAGGGGAGGAAGTGGAGAGAGAGAGAGAGAGAAAAGTAAGCTCAACAATAATTTAAATAGTCTTACTAGTTATCAATTCAATGAGTTGTAATATCACTTCTGAGGCCCTGTCATGATTGCAATAAACATGTTCCTTAATTAATGTGGACTTCAAATTCCAGAGTCAACCTTTCATCCACACTTGCCCTGTGTTGTTACTGATGGTTTGGTGGACTGGGCCACTTGCAAGTCAGCCATTTGCCATTCACGGACTTTAGTATAACAGGAACTAACAAAGCATTCTGCCATACTTCCAAAGCTGGGCAACTACTAAAAAACTATTTGATCCTAAGAGTGAGAAGGTATTTATACTTCTAATACTTTTCAGAGTAAGAGGAAAGTACTGCTACTAAAATTCCACAATAAATACTTCCTCCAAGTAACTCTCCTCTATGCTTTTTGGAAGTACTGCCTTCAGTCAATAAATACATCATTTCTGACAACCAAAGTGACGAATGTGATGCCATCTTTATTGATTGGCAGGGAGATATGAGAAATTTTCTGGGAACTTTTAACTATCAATAGTTGACAGCTATTCCCATTTAAAGCAGCAACATATGCTGGTTTTCTATTTCTTGAATGATCATTCCCATGAATTAACTTTGTTTGTGTAGTATCATCAAGTTTTGATCATTTTAATGAAAACAGCTTACCGTTAGTTTTCAAACACAATTGTAGTGCAAAGTTAAATAAACAGAGTTTAAAATTACATAGGATACTATTGAGACATCGCATACAGTGTATTTGAAAGTTATTCAGGTTTAATTAGCTAATGAAAAGAATTTAAACTCTCTTCAAGGGGTCCTTCACAATCCAAGTTTTTTAATTAAATCTGCTAGGGATAGTGTAACTTACTTTGTAATTTCTTCATTTTCACTACTGGTTTTTGTCAAAATTAGTTCCAACTATCTTTATAGCACCTAAATATACACTCTTTAAGTGGATTCAGCCTGACCATGGAATATGCCTTCAGGAACATACGAAAGGCCAGCTTCAGATAATATCCTGAGACCACCATCCTCCCTAACTCAGCTTGCCCTCTTCTGTTTTGCTCTGATTAGCCCTTAAGAAGCTACTTCTCTTTACTTTGCCCACCAGCACTGTTTCTTGGACCCAATTTGTTAAGTGTTCATAGCTTTAAGCCTACCACCCCTCTCATCACTTGAAGGAGGGGCGGTCGGAGAGTCTGGTTCTGTCTTATTCTTGTACGTCAGGATTCTCAAAAATGGAACTGATGGATCAACTTCTGAGGATCCACGGATCCCTGAAATATGTACAAAATTCTGTACGTAAATGCACGTTAATTATCAGGAGAAAGGGCTCTCTAGTTTTCATCAGTTCTCCATAGAATCCTTAACACAAAAATGTTAAGAACTGTTTTTTCCACCCTCCCCGAAATAACAGAATACAATTGAGGCTTACTACTCATACCTTATTTTTACTTTGCGATGTTTCATTTATTTTTAGCAAATAGGTTGCAAGTGTAGCTTGTCAGTTTAATTGAAAGGGTTACATTATTTTGGTTGTACTGACAGTTTTTGTTCACTGGAACTGTAGATTTTGGTAATTTGGGTAATTTTCTTATGTGAATCACAAATATGGAGGAAACTTAAGAGCTTTTAGAGAACTGTCATCAACTTTACTTCACACGATAAAATTAGCACCTCCCGAAGAAGCCCCAAATTTCCTCAGAGGCCCCAATTTCTTCAGAAATCCTTTGGCCCTTATTCTTGGTTTCATTCTGCTTCCTAGACTTTTTTTATCCCAAATCTTAATGCGTCATCAAATATCTTTCGTTTTTACTTAACACTTTCATGTCTGTGTGCCTTCTCTCTCTCTCTCTCTCCTATTTGAGTATAGTTGACGCACAATGTTACGTTACATTAGTGTCAGGTGTACAACACAGTGACTCAACAAGGGTACATATGATGCCATGCTCCCCACAAGCCTAGCTCCCTTCTGTCCCCTTGCCTTGCTATTACAATTCCGCTGATCATGTTCATTTATGGGTCTTTTCTCTTCAACTAAACTAAAAGCTCTCAGGGGAAAGGGGCGCTTTCCACTTTTATTTCCTTTCTCGCTCGGAGATTTGCACAGTGCAATAGCAAAGAGACATTCCATAAATCCCCCCTACGTGAATAAACTCATTTAGTGAAGTCAGAAATCTACGTATGTAAGCTAAGCCTTCTTCCTTAGTGCAGAAAGAGCGGTCACTATTTTCTCTGGTCTTTTTGTCTTCTCGACAGTCAACATCTTAGGCTAACATGCCTCTGAAAGTCAACCAGGTGCACTGCAACTTTATATAGCAACTTTCTCATGAGGGTCTTCCATAGATAGACTGTTAACAGTGGTTTTCAACCTATCTTCCGCCCCCAGCATATCTGACCGATGTTTGATGATTCCATCAGTAGCAGTGGTTCACTACACAGTACTGCTCAATTCAGTAGGGGTGGGGGGG